>NW_003805473.1:409351-467436 GCF_000255335.2 Galendromus occidentalis | reverse complement strand
TTGTGTGGGATGGAGGAATAAACTATCCAGCAAACGCTATTAGATTGCACCCAATCTAGGGGACCCCGGATCCAGGAGGGCTGCGAAAGAACAAGGATCTTCTCGATCGATGGGGGGAGGAGACCCGACATCTGCCGAGGAATCAGCCCTGGGGCGAAAGGGATATAGTTCTGTGATCAGAGGCGGATACAGAATTTTTTCTTGGGGGGGCCAAAGCCCCTGTCTCGGTAGGGGCGAACCGCCGCTGATGCTGGGACTCAACATGGAGCCCTATAGGCCGGGAAGAGCTCTTGGGGGGCATGTCCGAAGTCCCCCAACTCGAGAGGTGAGTCGAGAGTTCGCGACTTGAAGCATCCCTCACGGGGACTATTGTGTTTAGCAGCCTCTTCGGTAATATTGGTCTTCCTGTCCGCGGATTGCGGTGGAAAATAAGTCTTCAGAAACTGTTGTATAACTCTTAGCATCGCCTTAGCACAGGAGCCCGACGGATCACTACTCAACTCGTAGGAGCCTAACAATTTTCGACATATCGCACGAGATCTCGAAGATCAAAGATGACAGCCCGTCAGCTCTGCCGAATGAGCACGAATCGTCCTGTAAGCAAGACGATCTCTGTTTTCGGCTCGGTGACTCTCACGAGACTCACATGGCTCACAAGGACACTGCTCCGTCGTTATCTACCGTAACTCTTTATCCGCAGTTGCGTCACGGTACACGGCGCTCTCCTGGAGAAACTCGTTCGACAGTGAGATGATCTTCCTTGAAGCATGAAGGGCCCAATCCAGTTTCTGTCCCTGCACACAAGTTCTGTGGAAGCATGGATCTGAGTATGAATGCAAAGCCCCTCTAATGTAAGTGTTATCGCATCTTCCTCGTCATCGCAAGCAGATCTCCCGATCGAATGATCATTCAGACCATGCAGAAACAACTCCCGAATTTTTTATATATACTTTTATACAAAGAGTCAATAATCAAACAACGACGTATGGCTCAAAGGAAGAATCTCCGTCTAGATGTTTCCATTTCATGACGCTTCAAGATCCACTCGTATTCGCCATACTTGGAGTCGAAAGTTCCTTTCTGAAGACTTTGTAGTTTCAACGTGAAGCGTGGTCCGATCTCCTGTAGTCGACATTTTTGACCGTCGGAGTCGAATTCGTACCGGTGATGCCTGGAGAAAAAGAAATCGAGCCATGATGCTCTGGAAACGCAGCGATCTAATTCATATTCTCATGGAATCTCGATGATGATGATGATGCCTCAGGAGCAAATCCTTGAGGACTTCGTACCTGAAGAAGATGAAATCTCTCTGATTGTGGAACGTCACGACTCTCCGACCGTGGAACTCTGGATTGTAGTGGAAGAGGCATGCCAACATCCTTGAGACGCTGTGTCCTAATCGAGTTCCGAAGTTGTTCAGCAGGACCTCGGGCCGATGCGAAGTGAATTGAGCTGCGTGTTTGATATCGGTCATGGGCTTCACGGAGCTTATTTTGTAGTACGCGGTAGGGCCTTCGGGGAGGTGTATCACAAGCAGCCCACTGGGAGCGCCACGATGTTCGTTCACAACTGGAAATCACATCCTCGTTGAATACAGAGAATCGGTAACTGTTGTCCGAAATATGAATCGAGGACTCCGGAAAGATGCCGACATATTAGTTCTCACGAATCCAACGCTCTAATTTCAACACACCTAAGAAGTCGGTGAAGCCTCTCTCGATCGCTTTCGGTATCGTTTTCTTCAGGTGGGCGTAGTTTCGGTATTTGAATTCCGCGTTCGGTAGAACGAGCTCGAGCTCTCGGCAGAACTTTATTGTTTTCCCTCTTGGTTTATCAACTGTTGTGAGGAGAATCTTTGGAACGTATTCCTTGTTGAAATACGAAGCGAACTCGTCAGTTTGATCGTCGAGCTCCACCTCCTCGTCTCCGGCTTCCACCACGGTTTCATCGTATTCCCTCGTGTTCTCCAAGGTTCTCGGTATCTGCTTCGGCGGAGCCTGGAATTAAATTGCATTCGTACCATTGAGGGTATTAGGAAAGGTATCCGGTATAGTACCCTGCTCGAGAATCATGGGAGAATCTCCCCTGATTGCACCGATGGCTGCATTCAGTTCTCTCCTCCGTAAAAATGCTCCGCCCTCGAATCAAGTTGAGCGATCTTCCAACGAGATCGGAATGCATTCTGGATAAAATTAGACCCGCACCGTGAGGACCAATTGAGCTATCACTCGTCGAGGGGTCCCTGACGGGCACGCCTAATGAATGAGAATTCCAAATCAACTCTATACGAGATCAATGCTCCCCTAAACCCATTAGAACCTTCATACATTTCTGTTCGAGAATTCTCTCAATGGAGCACGGGTGTTTGGCAGATCCTTAATCCATCAGGACGCCCAATGCATTCTCTGATTCCGACCCAATCAAGAGTCAGGAAAAATACAGTTTACGCATTTCGTCAAAGATAGACTTCTTTAGGCTTACTTCTTTACCTTAAGGTTTTATCTATAAAATAGACTCCTAGATTTATTTCAATACTGAAAGGACGCTTGGTCCCTCAGCGCACCACGGCGGAGGGATCCGGACTCATCAGTTCAGAGTCATCCTAGGGTGTCAGGCATTAACCACTGCCTCGATACCAGCGGATATGCCGCTTCGCTCAGTACCCATTCGCGGTTTGCCGCAATGAAAGATTCATTTGTCTGGTTAGAAACTCGAGAGGACTGTGATGAGGCATTTCGGGGCGATTCGAGAAACGAAAAGGATGATAGGACGTCCCGTACGAATCTCCCGCAGTATCATAGCGATTCCGAGGAGGAAGGCATAAGATCCGCACAAATTGATTCACTAATGTAAACTTGAGTTCTCGTTGTGCCGACAGGTGACTCTCGAGTCTCGATCAGAGCGCTCCGTGGATGCGCGTATCACCCGCCCGCATAGAGAAAATTCCACCCTCCTCCGTCTCTTACTTTGCCATCGCCCACAACGACCGCCTCTCGCGCTCCGGAGATGGCATCCGCCAAAATATCAACAGAGCCCGATCTGGCGGCCTGCGATATAGAGACTGACGAAGCGGGCTCTGACCTAAGCTCAAAAATGCAGGTGAGATTTTCGAATTACGTGATTACCGCATGCATTCAGAGTGCCATAGTGTCCTCATTAACGTCGTCTATGGCATCATGTCAGCCGGGATGGCACATGCTCACATCGGAAGTTCACTCATGCTTCCAAAGGGTGCGCGTAACCGCATACCGCGCATCAGCTACCGGTCAATCCGCGAATGATTGAGTTTAGTGCTTCATTGGCAGTTGTACCGATTATGCCGAGTGAACAGACAGATAGCAAGTGACCGGTACATGTACTGCGCTAGAATAGACAACTTCCAGTCTGTAAGCTAAGCGACTGAGGCCTATCCTTGCTCGGTGTGAATAAGAAAGAATCATAGAGCGAACCTCAATTATGCATGATTCGCATAGAACCCGGGCCTACGTGAGAACAGCGGTTGGGAATCAATTCCTCGGACGGTGGGCAACACGTCAGCAATCTCGAGTTTAGAGTCTACCGGCACCGGCCTTCAAGACATTCCGGATATTCAAGAATCATTGTTCGAATCGGAATTTCACTTATGCTTCCCGAGGCTGCGCGTAACCGCATACCGCGCATTAGCTACCGGTCAATCCGCGAATGATTGAGTTTAGTGCTTCATTGGCGGTCGTAGCGATTATGCTGAGTGAACGGACAGTTCGCGAGTGACCGGTAAATGTACTGCGATAGAATATACAACTCCCTGTCCGTGAGCCAAGCGACTGAGACCCATCCTGCTCCGTGTGAATAGGAGAGATCCATGGATCGAACTTCAATTATTCGCGTAAAACCCAGGCCTACGTGAGAAAAGCGGTTGGGAATCAATCCCTGGGACGGTGGGCAACACGTCAGCAATCTCGAATTTTGAGTCTACCGGCCTTCAAGATATTCAATAATCATTGCTGGCGGTTCTAAGAATTAGGGTATCCTATAGAACTCGAGTTCTGACGATTTCGCGCCGAGTTATGGATAAGATCTCGCTGGACTACACGAGACATTTCGACTTCGTCGACATCTATCGGAGGGGGCTGATCATCTCATTGTCATTGTATGATGTCTGAACGCCCGGGAGGGTTCCCCTCCCACTTCCGCTCAGTTGTAGCTGTTGTTCTTGTCGATCACGGGTTATTGAGGCATCGTCATCGATGCATCGTTGCGTATGTGGCAACGCCCTGCGTGAAAAGAAAATCAAGAACATCATTCTCCTTTTCAGAATGAAAAGACGATCAACTGCTCCGTTCACGGACCCATGAGCTTCTCCGTGGTCGCGATGGCAATTATCGATACGATGGAGTTCCAGCGATTGAGGGAGATCTCTCAGCTTGGCATAGCTGAGTTCGTTTTCCCGGGTGGCAGCCAGACGAGATTCGAACACTCTCTGGGCACGTCGCACCTCGGGAAAACCTTCATCTCAGCCATCGCACGGAGACAGCCAGAGCTGGGAATTTCGACCCGTGAGCTGCTATGCGTTGAGCTCGCAGGTCTATGTCACGACCTGGGGCACGGTCCCTTCTCACATCTTTGGGAACAGTTCTACGAGCGTTGTTGCGCACACAACGGGGTGCCATCGGAGTGGCACCACGAACATACATCCGTGACAATCCTCCGGTATCTTCTGGAGAAGAATCGGATCCTCGAACGTTTCCCCAACGAGATCAACTACGAGGATGTGCGCATGATCGAGCATATGATTCTCGGCGAGCCGCTCGTGGATTCCCGCCGGCGTTTCCTTTACCAGATCATCAACAATCCGGACTCCGGCCTCGACGTAGACAAATGGGATTATTTTTACCGAGACGCGCAGAACCTAGGGGTCAAGATCGACTTTGAATACAAGCACATACTCCGGGAAATTGCCGTTCTGGAGCACGACGGTCAGCTGCAAGTTTGCTTCCGCGACAAGAGCTACGAGCTCATATTCGACGCATTCGATAATCGCATGAAGCTCCACAAAAAAGCCTATCAGCATCCGAAGAGCAGGATAATAGAAGAGATGATCATCGAGTCTCTCATTCAATGGGAACGGAGCGGCCGCGAAAGTTTCTGGAATACCACCAGGGCCATCGCTTGCGCCGAGCCGACCCCGGAAAGCTTGGAAAATTTCGTCCAGCTCACAGAGCTCAAAGTCCGGCTCGCTCTGAAAACCATTCCGCTCTATCGAGCGATCCTTGCGCGGTCGACAGATCCTCTCATGTACAAATACGCCGGGACAGTCAATCACGAGGAACTCATTCGAGAACGTTTCGATGAAATCCTCCACCGGTACGGAATCTCGTTCTCTGAGGTTGCGGTGTTGAAAGTTAATGTCCATATGGGTAAGCATAGTCACAATCCTATGGATTTCGTTCTGTTCTTCAAGAAAGGATCGAAGCAAGCTGAGAAACTACGATCTCCTGACGGGATTCGGGTCACTGAGAAGGCATTGGTTGTTGCGCTGCGCGAACACGACCCGGAGAAGCTCATTAGGCTCAGAAGTTGTATCGACGAATATTGTATCAGATTTACGGCTCGGAACGAGTATTGAGGAGAAACTGCGTTCCTTGTGATATTCCCAAATTCATTATATATGTTAATCGTTTAATATAATCTACCGTGAGAAACTACGCCGAGTTGTAAGGCTAAACTCTCTGCCTCGCCAATCTATTCAGATGGGGTAACGGATGTACAGCAGAGATTGTTTGAAAGTGAATGTCAGAAATTAATAGGCTTTCAACAAAAGGTTCTCAATACCTCTGTTCTCTTTACGACGGATGATTTCAGGAAAGAGTCCAAGCGGGCTCCTGAATCGTGCTGTTTTCCCCGCATGGGAGCCCTAGGCCTCCCATCCCCATCCCATCCCACCTTCGCAGTGAGGAGGGGAGACTGCCCCCCATTAACATATCTCCGCCGAGCGCCCCCCCCCCCATCCGAAACCCCCATTGGTCCTATAGCGATCCTGAACAACCCCCCTTTGCACTCTCGAGACCCTAACTAGACTTACATTCTCTCCGAGAGCCTTGAGTTCCTTCACTCGTTTCAGACGAGCTTCTCGTTTTGCCTGCAAGGAGAGTGCTGAACTTATCACACGGGGGTCTCTGCCGACTGAGGCTACTTTAGATGCTGCAACAACGAGGGTCTGCTCCGGCTCCAGAGTCCCCGCTCGATTTCTCGCCCATTAGATGCAAGTTTCATCGATAAAAGTGAATCGGATTCTCTAGGTTTTAGAATTCCGGAGCCAAGTCGGCAGCGAGGCATGTTCTCGTTCATGTTGAATGAAAGTTGCGCACAAACCTTGTTCTTCTCCTTCTTTAGCTTGAAGTAGATTTCTTGTCGTTTGGCTTTGTTTTTGATCTCAGAAATATTTTTCACCATCTGCAGAGCGGGATTCGGACCCGGTCCCTTCCAGTTCTTGGGGGGCTCATCTTCGTCTTTCTTCTTGATCCGCCTCCCCATCCTTCTTCCCGGTGCTTTTCGTTCCTCTGATGGGAAATTTATAGTAGGCAGCCTCCAGGTACTCGTTCCGTTCACTTGTCACACAAGTCTCAAGCACTGACGATCGAAGTCGCACCAACTGCACGTGCTCAGCTTTGAGAATCAAAACAACGAACTCTCCGCCAGGATCTTTAGGCAGCGGAAACCTGCCGATTCCGACGGACGGGTCGGACTGCTCCGACCATGGGACTGCTGTATCCGCGAAAGGCGGCGAGGGCCAGCTCGACGCGGGTTTTGGGTCTCCGAAAATTGTAGGGATGAGGGGCTCTTCTGGGAGGACAATCGTGCGGATGCTATCCGAAAAGCACAGAGCCACACACACACAAGCACACAGCTTGGTGTTTAAGGATAAACACCAAGAATCCTCTGGAACTCTGGACGAGGAAGCCGAGAATTATCGGAGATCAGAAGCATAACAAGATTCAACTCCGGTATTTACTGCGTTAGGAAGATCAAGAATAAATAAGGACTCTTTACTCCGGAAACCTTCGGCATGAGCAGCCCTAGATCTATCTGAGGGATGGGCGAGGGAAGAGCCCGGAGGAAGCTTGGGAAAGATCTTCAGAACACGAGCGAGGCAGCGCTTCAATGGAAGTAGCTGGATACTCGGGAAAAAAGACGGAGTGACCGCGGGGCAGAACGGTCGGCTCTCGCACACGGACGAGGACGCCTCTCGGTGATCGGAGGCCATACAGGTCCCGAAGCGGTTTCTGAGAAGTTTTCCGCTCCGAGAATATGGTGAGCGGCACGATGTTGCGGAAATCCTCATGCGAAATCCGTCGTCGGTCCCGAGTTCATAGTCCTCAGCTCAAGATTGGATTGCTAGGGAGGACTTCATTTCGATTCCAATCTCGCCGGTTCCAATGTCGCAGGTGGATGCGATGAGTGCGGTAAATATGACGTTCTTGCGACTTCTCAGGATTTGTCCACCTGAAGTCTGGGCTACGTACCGAGGATCAGTGACTTGCAAAGATCGGCAGCAGGGCCTTTCTCCCCCCGCCGGGCGGGACGGGGGGTGCGTCATCATTCTTCGCCACGTCTCCCAAGATCTGAGTCACCCCTTCCCCGAAACCGGAAGCAAACCGTCATGTACCGGAGATATCGCGGAGTGTGAAGAAATCACACACGGAGCCGCGACCGTGAGGGAGCTCGTGGGGGAATCGCTCGATCCCGCTCAAGCGACAGGCAGAGATCAGCGACAGCATCGTCTGCATGTCCCCGTCCGGAGAAGATATCGGCTCAAAAGTACTTACTACACCTTCCTTGAGTTCTCTAGAAACGTCAGAAACACGTTCCTTCCTCTGCGGGTATTCCTCGACACTAGATCGCTGAAGAGACCGTTCTCTCTCTATCGCGATTCGATAACCCAGGCATCGTCCCGACTCGAATGACAAGCTTAAGGGGAGGGAATTCCCTCTGATATAAGAGCAAGCGAGGATGAACATAATTTCTTCATCGAAAACGAAAGTTTGCAATGTGGACAAGCCTCTCATCAAGCCCCGGAGCGACGTGAGTCCCCACTGAGTCTGAACGATTTCACCGCGGTCCCTACATGGACTGGGGAAAGCGAACACATACTCCGCCGACGTCAAACGTCAAACTTCTGGGAGTGGGATCCGAATGACATGCTGACTCTGCTCATCTTCAATTCACAGATACACCTGTCGATATATGGACTCTTATTCTCTGAGATAGTTCAATACTGCCAGAACAGGGCCTCCACAATCGTCGAAACCCAAACAAAGCTAGCGGAGCTGGGTCAGCACATAGGACAGAGGGTCATGGATGTGCAGGTGAGTCCGGCCGTTGAGCGACTTTTTCTGTATCCTCTGCAGGAGCCTGAGTGAGATATCCAGAAGAGAATGATCGACATCAGAGAGAAAAATGAAGCTTTCCTTTTCATGGAAAGGCGGTGCGTGAAAAGAACTACAAACGCGAGACCAAACTCATCCAAATGTTGATATTCATCAAGGGCTCCATATGGAAAAATCTTTTCGGGAAGGAAGCTGACAAGCTGGAACAAGCAAATGGAGACGACAAGTAGGTTCCTGGCGGCAGGACTCCGATGGCCTCGATAGCTCTTGGCAAAAACATTAAAGAGCAGAAATGAAAAACGTAATTCGCAATAAGCAGGACCTCGACAACTGAGACGGGGGATGCACCTTTCAGAACGTACTACATCATAGATCAAGAACCGCTCGTCAACAAATTCATTTCTGTACCCAAGGACCTGAGCAGCTTGAACTGCGCCGCCTTCATGGCGGGGATCGTTGAAGCTATCATGGTTGGAGCTAATTTCGTAAGTTTCTGAGTCTCAATACTCTTCTTGTCTCACATCCGCTCCCTTCGAAACACCCGATATAAGGATATTGCGATGTGTCTACGAGCATCTCCCGTTTCCAGCCCTGTAAAGTGACCGCCTGCTCACACAATGGAACAACGTTCATAATCAAGCTGAACTAGTCCGGATGAATATCTTCTGTATACTTGGAGACGCAGTCGCGGTCGTTGGATTTTCAATTTATGAATAAAAGACTGTTTCAAGCGAAATCGAGATGAATTCCTCAAACGGAGGCTCATTGGGAATCCGGAGCTTCATATTCTTCGCAGCGCATCTGTTGCAATCCTCAGCGGCTAGTCCTATCGTCCCTGGGGTTCCTGACCATAGAGTTTTCGATCGAGGGCTTGTACGGAAACGTGAAAGAGTCCGATACTTGCCGGATATGCACGAATCGAGCAGCCAAGGGGTCGTCCAATCACAGCCTTCCGTGAAAGTCGCCGTGCGGAGTGTCGAGAAAATCGAGTCTAGAGTCCGGAACAGACAAGATCCCCCCAGAGAAGCCGTATCGAGGATCCGTCGGTAACGAGCGATGGAACTGCGGCGAGATCTTTCAGCAGGCTGCGGAGTCTCTCCCTCGAGGTTCTTTACGGGAGAAGGAGATTCTAGTATCGAGAGGTACACAATGATTTGGGCAGAATCGAAGTGCGAACCGACGCAGGCAATCGTCGGGCTCGGATAATCCTCAGATTATCGATCGCGAACATCGATCTCACCAGAGATTGTCCAACTTGACCCCTATGGACCATATATGTGCTATATGATACGCAACCGCGGCAAAACTCAGCTCCAACACACGGTTCAGTGAGATAAGACCTCTCACGGATCAGGATGGAATTCGCCCATGGTGCTCGATCGGTTTGATGCTTCCCCGGAATGGAAGATGGAATGATGAAGCGTATTGCCCTCCTCAGAAGCTCTCATCCCGACGGATAAGCAATCAGTGTACTGCCGACGGGATTCGAGCGTTCGCGCGTCCATGCTGACAAGCCTCGTCTGCTAGCTTCCCCAAGATCAGACAAGAGCATAGCGCACTTTTGGCCCCGCGCTGCCACTTCCACAACAAATAACAACAACACACACCGAGGAAGAGGGGTGCACGGAAGATATCTAGAATCAAGACCACACAGCGCCGCTTGAGGAAAGAAACCTGCCGGATTCGTTGAATGGAAATTTCTATAAAAACAGAATTTCTCGAGAAGTTTGCGCGGAATCTCAGCTAATGCGTCATCGGGAGGAATGTATCAATCCAAGGGCAGGTTTTCAGCCATCGTTTGCCCTCTGAGCGCCGAGTCTGAGTGTACTCGGCCGTACTGTCATTTCAAGCATGCGCCTCGAGAGATCGCACGAGCAGGTGAGTACCGAATTAGCGTGCTCGGCCCTCGGAGGAGAGCGACCGTTGACAACAACTGCTCCATCCCGAGCGGAAGCTTGGGGGAAGACTGTCAGCGAGGCAATCGAGCTTCAGCAGGTCGGAAAGTCCCCTCCGAGGTTCGAGCTCGATGTCAGTGGATGAATTCGGAATATCGCTTCCGTAACAATGTCGTGGGATGCTCGTTGAGCTACTCTCCTAACGACCCTATTTCTCAAAGCTCCCGAGTCATGCGAGCTCGATAAGAGCTTCCAAATCGCCGCACCTGTACCGCTACCATCAGCTGATCGGCGGCTCTCGGAGACGGGTCCGCAAGTCGAAGTCGTCAGTCCGAAGATAGAACTCAAGATTCCAAAGAGCCATATTCCTGCGATAAGGGTTCCACAGGTAATTCTGTCCAGGATGTTAGAGGAGAGATAATACTTCCGGTTTGTGATTCTCCATGTTTCGTTCTCCTTCCCCGATCGGGCTTTTTTGGAAGGGATCAGTCGGAGTTATTCAGCCTCGAAAGCAAAAACCTAATTCCGACTCCCCCGGTATGATCCTGGCCTTATTCTTATCGTTCCCCTTGATCTGTTCGCTTGTAACTGCATCCCATTATTTTCGGAGAACCTCCGAACTAAGGACAGCCTCTGAATTAATTTTGAATCCTCTGGGCTGGGAAGCTTCCTGCCCACCGATTTCCGTGAATGCATTAGCGCTCTACGTTTACAACAAAGACACGTCCGCAAAATTCCAGTATCGGCCGACGCCCCTTGCCATTCTACAGAAGCGCAATCAAACTTCATCAGCCAAAACCGCAGGCTCGACAAGCTTGAAATCGTCGAAGCCATCGGCGTATACACCACAATACGTCCCCAAGCCCGTTGTGAAGCCGAATGCCTCATCCTCGCTTGAAGCGAAATTCTCATCCGATGAAGAAGATGACAACGAAGAGGAAATACTTAAGGAGATTTTCCAGGAAGGTAAGAAGTCATCCGCGCGGTCTGATTCTGAACCGACTTTCGGAATAGATCTTTCTCGATCTGATCGACGCTCGGCAAGCTAAGGAGGGTCTTGAGTACTTGAGACATGAATCAAAGGACCGATTTTCAGCTCACGTAGTTGGCTTGGGAGCCGATGCTTACTATTATTATTCCAAAGAGAAAGTAAAACGACCCGTGATCTAATATTGACGTCAGACTATTCCCCCCTCCCAGCTGAACCAGGTGGCACCGTCAACGAAAACGAGGATATACAACGGGTAGAAGTGAAAGACATCCGAGAACGACCGGCGGAAAAAGACGTGACGGAATCTGGGACGAAAGACGTCAAAGAAGAGCCCCCAATAAGTCGTCATGAGCATGTGGACAAGAAGGTTGGTTGTTCTGCTTGATTCATTCGATTAGTATTTTCATGATAGCACTGAAAGTTACGCAGACATCATCCATTGCAGAGCAAAAGCGAATCGAGGTCCAATCCTCGCAACGAGCATCGACACTCTTTATCGTCGTCTTCTTCTCACAAATCGTCGAGAGACCATCATCATCGGTCATCGTCATCATCATCATCCGCGACATCGTCGTCAAATCGAAAGAAGAGCAACTGTGATAAATCTGAGAGAACGTCATTGGAAAGCTCGAAAAAACCCAGCGATCGAAGCACCCTCCCTTCTGATGGTAGTTCGAAGGACGGGAAGCGTACCAAGCCATCCTCCTCAAAGTCATCCCACGGGTCCTCCAGAAGTAAATCGGAGAACAAGTCGAGGAAATCCTCATCGGCTCAAAGGTAACTAATAACCAGTAACCACCACATTGGTCTATGACCTCGTCTCGTCCGCGGCTCGGGGTGCGGGCTCTTTCTCGGTCAGCTGAACATGATTCTCCCGCGCGGTACTCTTCCCGCAGAACCTTATTTGTCCGTTGTTTCCAGTCCCCCGAGGCAACCTTCCACTTCCAAAAAATCGCGCGAGAGCTCGGGTAGTAGCAAGCGAAAGAGAGCTGATACCAGCGATTGTGAAGAAGAGTCGGAAGTATTCCCGGGAGAAACCATGAAAGGTGAGACCCTTGGCACGAGAGCGAGTCTAATTGATCGAAAAATCTACGATAGATCATGGATGACCGGTGACGGGCCCACGCGTCCGATTGTACATTCCGATGATCGAGGACGGGTTTCGGTTCCAGAGAATGGTTGCGAATCGGCGGTTCCGAAGGGAAGCGATGAGGATTTCAGCGTACCTGGTATATGATTGCTCCATTTAGCTTTGGAATGCGTTCGATAGATTACAAATTGCGACTTAATTATGCTCATGTATACGGAGGAGCGAGATGATAGCTCACAATCGCCTATCGATACGGGATAAGATTCTGGAATCACTTTTTTCAGATGATGTAATCGAGTTGAGCGATGAAGACCCTGAAGCCGAGTGTTTGAGATTGTTCCAAGAAGGGGGCGTCGTTCCTCAGCCCTCGCGATCTGACTCCCCCGAGCCTCAGAGGGAACCGTCTAAAGTGATTGAAGTGAGTAGGCTCGGTTGAATTGTAACGGAATCTAGCCTTAGCTCGGAAAATGGAATCTCGTCAAACTCATCACACCACCTTCTCCAGTGTGCTGAACTACTCGTCGGAGAGATGAGAGAGCTGTTAAGTCGAATCTCTTGATCGAAGTTACCAATGTTTTGATTGTTCTTCCCACAGATGGTGGGCACGACGCGCAAAAGGATCGCGCATGACCCGTCCCTGAAACCCAGCGTGGTTCCCAAAAAGATTATCAGACCCTCCCCGAGCCAACAATTGGCGATGCGTCTCGAAGCCGTGGCGAGATTCCAGAGACAGAAGTCTTCGGAGTTTCCGTCATCTACAGTGATAGAAAGGAGAAGGATAGGTGAGAAAGTCAGGCCTCAATTGGGCGACACACGAAATTCCATGAGTCTTGGTTCCGACCCACAGGAATCGTGAAAGGATTCTTGTTGAATCGTCGTTCACTTCTTTCAGCCACTGTGTCATCTAGTTTGATCAAAGCCGTTGTGAATAAAAATAGTCTCCAGCTCCCGAAAGCCACGACGCCCGCAAGCGCGAATGAGAGATCTCTTCCATCACCGCCCGTTCAGCGAGTGTCGTTGAATGTTCCAAAACCTCATGCGACTAATCACGTCCAAACGAAGGTCGGTGGCATTGGGACTTTGAGATTTTCACGTAATACCAAACGATATCGGATAGCTTTATTCGGATTTGCTTCGTTCTGCGAGTGTTGCAAATAGCGGGTACTCACGACGAAATCGCTACTGTCTTCTTGAGTACTACAAAATCACATCTTCTGTACAAAGTAGTCGATTCCTCGGCGTGATGGAATCGATTTGCGAGCTCGCATAGTTGAGGCGAACCCCGCGGTGTGCTTCCCGGCCCCATCCCTAGCCTCGACTTCCTGGAGCCGATGAGATCCCCTGTTCGATTAATTACAAATCGGGGTCCGCGTCTTGGGCTCTCGCTGATTGCTCGTCTGGGGTCCCGCCGCGCTCTCTCGATGGAATCCCAGCAATTGATTTAGATTTCATAACGCTCTCGAAATTCCTCATGTGACATAGAAGCTCGACCCATTCTTCGTAGACCCTCTTCTGGTTCGATAATTGCTCTCGGAAGTTGCGGATGATTTCGAGTTCGGACGACATTGTGTCCTCCAAGAGCGAGAATTTTTCTCGGCTCTCGCTCACTCCAGCATTAAGTCTCTCGATGACCTTACAGCTATTTTCTAGCACAGACCTAACTCTATCTCGTTCTGCCAGAATTGCGCGATGAAGTTTTTCATTGCTATCGGCCACGAGTCTATCGATTTCTTCCTTCCCTCGTTTCTCAGACTCGAGGAGGTCGTCATTCAGGAGTATTAGACCGTCGTTTTCGAGTCGGAGCTGAGCGATCGTCGATTCTTTGTCTCGGAGTTCAAGCTGGCTCTGGCGCTTGAATTCTCGGAAATCTTTTAATGATTCGCGTAGCTTCTGATCATCTTCTTGTAGTTTCATCTCGACGGCTTCCAAGGCTTCTCGCAGTTTCTGAGCCTCGAGATCCTGAGGAGTTAACAGCGAGGATCGATCGGTCATCATCATCTTCTCTAGCTCCACTTTGGCCCCGACAACAACTTAAAAGCACCATCCCTGAATGGTGGACACTCACTTTTCTCTCGATTTCGGCGCCGTGCAGACTGTGTATTCGATTGAGACGCTCATTTTCCGCTACAAGTTCCCCGATTCGTTCCTTCTGCTCGTCGAGGGCTCTTTGCTTGGCAGCGAGCTCCGCTTGCACCTCGGAGAGGCACGATTGGAGTTGAGCTATCCTTTGGACGAGGAGACTCATCTGAAATGAATCGATATCCTCCGGAAATGTATCCACAAGGATCATACTATCTCGACTTCCCAGAATTACAAGCACTGGTCGGTTTCGGAAAGCAGAAAATCCGAATTCGCATCGGCTTGAAGGATTGCAAACTTCACGATATGAACCCTCGTGAGTAGACCCGAGCTGACTAACCCGGGACTCTTTCATTACAGGGTGTGAATCGCGTCGCTCACCCTGCCGTTTTCCGCGCTCCGGCTCACGACCCCGCCGCACCACCTCGACCGAGGATCCCTTTCGATTCAAAGGCTAAAGTTCCTGCTAATGTTCGTCAAATGTATCTCGAGAAGTTGATCGACGCGAACAATCTGGCTTGTACTACTTACGAGGAAAGTTATCAAAAGTCTTTGGACGAAGAGCGCGATGCTTGTCAGCGCTCCAAAGACAAGAAGGTCTATCTTAGCGTGATGGCGAATCTGCTTGTCAAGATAAAGAAGCAGAGCGGCGAGATAAGGCCGGCAACGACGACGACCCCGGCTCTGTCTCACGCGGACATCCTCGGCGGGCCCAAAGCCAAGAAGATGTCGTTTTCGATCGAGAAGAATCGCTTCCGACGGCATGTCTCCGTGGAGAACATCACAGGTGAGCTGAATGAAGAGCGGATCTTATCCGTGGGAGGCAGCCTCAATGAGGTTTCGTCGCTCCGCCGGCCGTCGATATCGTGGCGTCTGCTCTCGAGCCAGTTTCCGATCCTCTTGAAGCGATTTTCGCCAGATTCGTGTTTGGAGCTCCAGGATCCAAGTCTTGCGAGCTCGAGCTTTCCATCATGGGGGCGTTGTTAGTCGAGCACAATGACGAAGTTAATGTATTACGCTTTTCCTCCGATGTTCCATTGGAAAAGCAGGAGCGACATAAATGCTCGTATAATCATTACAGAAGAACAATTCTACGATCATCTTAAGGCAAACTATTTAATGACGCCGGCAGAGCTCGAAAGCATGGGCTATCCCCGACCACATGACAGCATGGCTGGGCGTGCTCAGTTTCGCAACGAAAAAGCTCTCACGGCGCCGCCTGATCCCCGGCTCGGATCCGAGCGACTTTGCTGCAGATGTAAAAAAGTGTTCTTCGTCGACGAGAAAGGACTCTACGTGAAACGGGAACTCTGCACATATCATTGGGGCAAGAATTGGACGCGGAGAGGTGAGTCTCGCTGAGGGTATCTCCGCCTAGCATCAGCAACCGTTGAGCGGTCGACGTCCTCACCTACACGTCGCTCGAAATCTCCCCCGACTCCTCCTCGAAAAGGAAACGAATTCACGAGCGTCTCTCTGGCTTTCCAGTCAAGAAAGGGAACACGAGAGAGCAGCAGTACACTTGTTGCGACGCCGAGTCCGGAAGCGAAGGATGCTGCGTGGCTCAAGGTCACGTTTTCGAAAATCCACCTCTGACTGAAGATGTCGGATACTGCACAACAATGACGTCGGACTCATCGTATCCTAAAAAAGTAAGGCTCTCTCGCGAATCATACGAGCGATTCATGTGAAGAAGGCGGCTTTGGATCACCACGGCTTAAACACTCGTGCTCGTAGGTGTTCGCTCTGGATTGTGAGATGATCTACACGACCAAAGGCACGGAATTAGCCCGAGTGTCGGTCGTGGACCTCAACATGAAAACCGTTTACGAGACCAAGGTCATGCCGGAGAACCCGGTTCTCGACTACAACACCCGGTTCAGTGGATTAAAGATGGAGGATCTCGAGAAGTGTACCACTTCGATATACGAGGTGAGTGTGCTCATTTCTCGCTCAGATTCTCCGCTCGGGATGGAGCTGCCTGACAATGCACCTATTCTGTCCGTGTTCCACAGGTTCAGGCCGTTCTGTTGAGTATGTTCTCTGCCGATACGATTTTGATGGGCCACAGCTTGGAGTCGGATCTCAAAGCATTGAAGCTGATACACTCGACCGTCGTCGATACATCAATGGTTTTCCCCCACAAAATGGGATTGCCCTACAAGCGAGCTCTCAAGAACCTCCTCAAAGAGTATTGTCAAAAAATTATACAGGATGGAGGTAAGATTTTGGGCCCGGAATGAGTTTTCGCCAATTCGCCGGTGAGTCGGAGTCGCTAACCTTGACGGGTGCCACGAATTCTCATTTTGATCCCTTGCAGTCGACGGGCACGACAGCGCTGAGGATGCGCGAGCTTGTATAGAACTGATGCTTCGGAAAGTTAAAGAAGATCTCAAATCGATGTGAAGGAACTCCGAGCTCCGGTTACGCGAAACTCATGAGGAACCGGGTGAAAGATAAAGGACGACAGCGGGAAATCTTCCTTCATGTGAAAGCGTACCGGGAAATGTATCGATGAAACTGGCGGTATGAAAAAAGAAAATACAGGCAAAAAACAAAAACCAATTCTGTGTTGAACAACTCATGATTGCGCAGAAACTGACGCTTCCCGTATCGGGACTGGCTCGAGATATCACGTGAGGATATGTGAAAGTTGCCGAAACGCATGGATATGCGCCTATTTGTTAAAGGAGGGACCACTTCGAAGTTGGGCTCGGCGTTTCAGACATAAAGCAAGTCGAATTAATTTAGCCTCAGCTTTTTCTTTGTCAGCATGGACACGTTCGTTTAGGTCGAACATGACGAGTGCGCAATAGGTATATTCGTCCCTGCGACATCCCTCGGATGAGTGCGGTGGGAGAGTGTGAGAGGTTATCCCACGGACACGAGGACGATTACTGTAGCCGACGTTTGATTGCGTGAGCTGTTGTAGAGCCCCGAGAGGATGAATACAGAGTCAGGAGACTCGGTCGCAATCTCCCTTATTATCTCCTTCCATGCGAGGGGATTTGTGTGTATGGCTCGCCGTCGAGGCACCGCGATGTACATGAGTAACATCCGTTCCGAGAGCACGATAGTCCGTGGCGTGCGATGATCCGCGATATGATTTCCTTTGATGGTCAGTGGGGAAGGGGGGTACTTTCTCAACCCATGCAATCAGAGCCGATTTGGCTATCGAGGATGTTGGGGTACCTGATGATCGCTCACCAGAATGGCCGTCGTTTCAGAATCCACGCATCGGCTTCAGTCTCCAGGATCCCATTCCCGCGACCAGTGCGTAAAAGGTAGACGCGACTGAATTCCCCGCACGGGGGCTCTCGATCGAAAGAGGGACAGTGTGGTGAGATTCGTCAATGAAACGGCTGGAGAAGAGACACACAGGAAGGTATCTTCACTTACGTTTCGCGCACCTCATGAACCCGGGCCGCAAGAGCAATCATCAGCATGAAGCATCCCGTGGGCAGACATCGGAGACACTTATTCGTTCATGGGCTTCTATTAGGACCGCGATCATTCCCACAAAGACAGGCTTTTCGAACGAAATTCGTATACTATTATGAATTCCGGTGTCAGAATCGCTCGTTTGCGCGCCTCCCCTGATTGGGAGAGGGAGGACCGACGACCATCTGTTCGAGAAACGATGGGAGAGTGAAGACAATGATGTTGATTATATTTGCTGAAGATTTCACTCAATCGTGCGATAACTCCTTCGAGTTCTAGATCCTGCTTCTCAGCCGTTTCGGATCAGACCCCGATCACGACGGCTCGTTTTTCCGGGGATTCCGACGTCTACTGCAAGGTCCGCAGGATATCCTCCTGTTCGATGTAGCCCCCTGAAACCGAACTCCCGAGGAGAACTGAAGCTGACTTCGATTCCAGATAGGACTCATTGTCATTTCCTTCGGATCCGAAAATCAAGAGCAAAGAAGGACCGAGTGAAGTGGAAAGGTTGAAATTCAATCCTTATGATCTATCAGGAAGAGTGTTCCTCGAAGAGGGTCATAAGCCGCACAGAGGGTCCACCGTGATATCCTCAAAGGGAAATGAAGAGATTAACCACTCCGGGAGCGTCTGAGAGGAAAATCATCACAGGAAATATGCTTGGTCGGTACGTGCCGCTGATTATTGACCGGCAACGCGATCAAGGTGCGATTCCGGATCCGAAGACGGCGATGCTAATGAGGATCAATGATCACAAATAATGCGATCGAACCAGAACGAAGCGAGTCCCGGAGTACTGCATGATAGTTGGTGTCCCGACCCGCGAGTCAGTATTCCTCCCTCGGAGGAGCGTGCGGGACAGTCTCACGAAATTCCTTGTTTTTTTTCTGTTATCGAGTTTTCGGTGGGGTACGAGAAACTTTGACAGGAGGGCTTCGATAGAAAATACTGCGGGAGAATAAAAAGGGGGATACAGAATAGAGAGTCCTCGTGTTCGCATGCGCGCAGCATGACATTTGCGGACCTCTCTTATCCGCTCGGAAATGCATCCATAAAAGGTAAATATCCGGGCTGCCATACACACTGACCACCATTGCCGCTTGCCTCCACCACCGCTACCTCAGCGCTCATGAGAGAGAGCGATCCGAGCGGTGTGAGTGTGCATTAGGGAGAGAGAATTTTGTTTGGCAGATCAGCTGTTGTGGATTCGACACGTCAGTCGCGGAGCAACCGAAAGAAATCGCCGCTGCTGTTGCTCCGGATCGAACTCCGTCCGTAGATCCTCTCCGTTGTTCAACGCGCGGGAGCTGTAGATGGAGGGCCGAGTGACTTTATCTGTTCGTGGTTAAAGGAGCGATTAGTGCATCGGGAGCCGTACAAGAACGCGGGAGAGTCCGGTTGAAGTTTTGTCGGAAGCTGGCGGGACGACGTAATCAAGACATGCCTCTAGCTATGAACTTCCCCTCGTTTTCATGGGGGAGCATAATCACGCTCATCTTCTTAGGCTACATCGGTAACTCGATGATAACCATGTACAAAATCTATAATCCCCCCGAATGTGAAGCTCAAAATGACTGTTTACATCCGGCGTGGAGAACCAAGAAGGATTTCAAGCACCAGGTGAGGCTGCCGGCTTACGAGTTCGTGCGTTCTGCGCCGAGAATTCATCGTCTCTCGTACAGGAAATCGGAGCCTCATTGTCGGGCGCTTTGAGCTCCAGGTATTCCTGTCAAGCCTTGTGATTGGACTAATCAAGTATTCTTCTCCACCCTCATGCTCCCGAACAGCTCGTTCTGATTGTATCCACCGAGCTGGCGACAAACAGAGTGACCCTCGGGGACCATCACGTTATCCTGAATCAGGAAGACTTCGACATCGGTTCCGAGTCGACGTTACGCTCGAGAAAATTCAAGATACCGATGTCGGTCAGGAACAATGGGACTTTGTATTTACACGCGTTCCTGGACACCCGGTTGCCGTCGGTGCAAGCGAAAGATCCATTCACGTTGAATCGCTCCCCGAGCACGTCGAAGCATTCTGTGGTTTTGACACATCACACAGTACCGAAACCAGAAGCGATCTCGCTGATGAAGGACAAAGAGAAAAAATCTCGAGACGAAATCGTGAGTGTCCCATTGGCGATCTGAAAAATCCATTGGATTCCATTATCCAGTTGGTCCGCGATCAATATGCGTTCCTCGCGGTTGCAGAAGTAGGAGAATCAAAACAGATTCGCGTCGTTCATGATTCCACCATATCTATTGACAGAACTATGAGAAGCCTTATGTGCATCTGCCGAGCCAGTTCACCATATCGCTGATGTCGACGCCACACTCGATCAGACTCGGCCATCTATTCCCTCTACTTGTAGAAATCATTCAGTTAACGCCCCAGAAAAAATACATGCCTCTTATATATGTCAACAAAGCAGCTGTGATGACAAAGGATCTAGTGGTGAGGAATGGCTCGGAATCGATTTCAATTTCTCTAAACATGTCTTCATGACACGCGCTAACTGTAGAATTATGTACATGCCAGCTAATCAAGCCGTCCACGGACACCTTCGAAGCAGCTATAACTTTTAATCAAGTGACGATTGGAAAACTGAAATTCCTCTCGATCGTAGAAGACGCCCTGAAAAACATGGCGCAGTTCGGCATTTCCGAAGAGGTGAGGATGCAGTCGGTGAAGCTGAAGGATAACTCATTGTCAGTCAGTGATTTCGGTCGGATATACGTCGTTCCCATTCACTTTTCCACTCCTGAGATCGATATTTCACGCGCTTTACGGGGATGGATCCGATATAACGATTGCCGCTTCCAGGATACTGACGGAGTGAAGAGCATTTTCTTCGACACGTCTTTATTCCTCCTCCTCACAACCATCCTAGTCTCGTCATTACATGTGGGTTGATCTTACAATTATTGACTGGATCGAGCCGCGCTCCGGCTGCGAATAAATGCAATCGAACTTCTCCTTTCTCTTCCCCAGCTCATCTTCGATGTGATGGCGTTCAAGAATGAGGTGTCTTTTTGGAAAAATATTCGAAACTTCGAGGGGATTTCCGTCCGCACTATCGGGTGGAGATCCCTATCTCAGGCGAGTACTTTTGTCCGTGGTTCGCGGTATGCTCAAGACTTCCTCTTCTGGATGCCCAGCTGGGAACTCTCTATTCTGCCGCTTTGATGTCAGGAGATACCTCCCAACGCGATACACATTCCGCACAGCATCCTCACCGATCGCCGTTTTCTCATACAGATCGTCATCCTCCTTTATCTCTATGACAACGATACTTCGCGTCTAGTCCTTTTCTCGACCGCCGTGTCCACTCTGATCGAAATTTGGAAACTGTCCAAAGCTCTCAAAGTTTCAGTGAAGTGGAGGCAGAAGCTTCCGGTCGGCCTGCAGGTGAGTTCAGCGGCGCGTCGCCCACCGTGATAACGTCCCATCCGATCGTTCCGGTGAAGAGCATCCGAACCTGGTTCCTTCCCTTTCAGTTCGGTACCGTGACTGCGGCCGAGAAACAGACCGACGAGATAGACGTGCAGGGTATGAGATATCTCTCGTACCTCTTGTGGCCGCTGTGCATTGGGGGAGCGGTCTACAGTCTGTACTATCAACCGCACCGGAGGTGAGCGTATTCGCCAATTCGGGACCGGCCCGCGCACGGGAAATGGAGCGCGATCTGCTGTCCCTTATGAAAACCCCCTTCCCCTCCCCGCACGAATAATGCGATCCGATAGGGATAGTACGGAATAAAACGATTCGTTTAACAATCGTATTATTGCAGCTGGTATTCGTGGAGCGTGGCATCTCTGGCGAACGGAGTCTACGGATTTGGTTTTCTGCTGATGTTACCGCAGCTTTTCTTGAACTATCGATTGAAATCGGTGGCGCATTTACCGTGGAAGGTTTGTGAGATTCACCGACATCGCTCGGACTCGCTCGTAGACCGCGGAAGATTTTCCCGAATGGAAGCGACCCAGCTCATGTCGAAAAACTTCCTCCTCGCAGGTATTCATGTACAAGGCTTGCAACACATTCACGGACGATTTATTCGCTTTCATCATCCACATGCCCACGGCTCATCGAGTCGCCTGTTTCCGGGACGATGCGGTGTTCCTTGTCTTCTTATACCAGAGATGGTGAGTGAACGAGGGTATCTTCTTGAGCCCCGGTATATCGCGCATCTGGATTCCATCCTTGAACTCATTCCTCTGAGCGGGATAGGCTTACTCCTACCGTGAAGCTGTCGATGATCACTGACTCAGAATTCGTACGATCAGGCTCTACCCCGTGGACAAGTCCCGAAGAAATGAGTTCGGTGAATCTTTCGCTGACAAAAAGTCGCCCAGCAAGTCACAGCTCGTTGTCGATGAGAAGAAGAAGAAGAAGATTGCTTAATTCGTCTCTTCAGATCTCTTTTGTGAAGAACCTCATGACAACGATCGACCCACAGTCGCAACACGACTTCGTGAGGGTGCGTGAAAACTCACATGGACGGAACTAGTCTCGACAGTGATCGTGGAAGGACCATTTCCCCAGTCGGTCCGACTCCAGGGGAACTGATGATATGATTCAATAAATCGATTTTCGATCGTTGATGATTTATTCACAGATCATTCATGATTCGCATAAACCTCAAGCAACCTTCTCAGCCGGATGAATGCAGTTTTACACAGGAGTCTAGATTCGGGCTTGCAAGGGCAAGTCATCATTTCAGCGAAAAATGAATGAAATGAGGCACGATAAGTGTAAAAATTAGGTGCATAGGCTCAGGATGCCATGGGATGGATATTTACAAAACGCTTGAAACCAGTCGTTCCCTCGGAAGCGATTCGCCTCGCGCCTCCCTCTGAACAATACTCCTGGGACACCACGAAAACGCTAATTCAAGCAGTCTTTGTAGTGTCGGATCATGTTGCTCATTCTGGTCGTGCTCCATGAGCAATTGGAACAGCGATAGTCTCTCGTGCACGGAGGGGTCTGATCCTCCTGTTTCCGTATGAGGAAACGGCACTTCTTGTTGAGTTTCGAGATTACCAGAGTCGTGTCCTCTTCCAAGCACACGAAGCCGTTAGATGGCTCTTCGTCGTCGTCGTCGTCTTTGTTACCGTTGGTCCGGAAGCGGTTGTTGGCGAGCATGGCCTCGATTTCTTGTCGTATCGAGTCCTCGACGTCTTTCGAAACTCCTAACGTGGCCAATTCGCTCTCGTTGATTCCTGCTTTCGAATCGGATTGTGAGGATTCTTCGGCATGCATTTCGGCATCTGATACTTTGGCGTTCTCTTGAGGTTTCCCAGCGTCTTCCTGTGAGTCCTGAATTCGAAATTGCGAACACTTGAGCGGGGTGTTACTCTCTCAACACAGATTACTGATTTTCTGCGAATTCCAATATAACCCTGCGCTACCTGAGGTTGCTGATCCCCAGCGGCTTTGACATCGTCGATCTCTGGGCTCGTGTCCCGGACCTTGCTCTGTGATTTTCGCCTGTTCGATTCGAAAAATTCCATAACTCATAAGACTCCACGAAAAAGTAGAAGCATGGGAGCATCTGAGAAGCGCGCGAAGTGTCGCAGTCATTCTATTTGCCTCCGTCTATAAGGCTCACTCACTTCGGTCTTTTGTCTTTATCCTTCTGAGGGCTGTTTTCGAAAGATGTTTCCTCTTGTCCGGCGAAAGACATCAGCACACAGGGTTCCTCGTCCTCCGAAGCTTCGCCCGCGGACTGCGATCGCGAATCTCCACTGTTGACGTGTTCTGCCGAGCGATCGTCGCTTTCGTTGTCTTTGTTAGTCTGATCCGAGGCGTGCCGCGACTGAACGTTCAAGAGAGAAATTATGGCCCCTCCTTCTCGAAAATTTTTACCCGTTCGAAAAATAGTTTATGCGAAAGATTCGAAATGCCCGTATTCACCTGCTTAGCCGGTGGCTCCTGCGCCTGATTGAATAGCGAATCGAATAGATCCGTAGCACTAGGAGCCGTTCTTGGTTTCGGTCCTCGTTTCCGACCTCGGGCTGATTTCTCGCGGTCCGCCATTTTCTCAGGATGAGGCCAACTGTGAAGAAACAAGCGGAATCAGTTAGCGTCAGGTAGTATTCCGACCAGCGCGATGATAGGCTTCGGTGACTGCTTTTCATTACGTCTCAGAACGTCGACGAAGCGCTAGGTAGCCTAGAGCATAGGAGACTTCATACTGCGACTTCATTGCTCATTTCATCAGTGAAGGGACTCAAGTGATGTCTCACAATCTACTTATGGAAAAGGGATTCAGTGAGGATTCGATTGCTCGGATGAACGGTTTATTCAGAAATCCATTGCACGGTTTCCCCCGGACGTTTGACAACTCATCGTAGGGGGACTTTCGCTCAAATCCGGTGGCATATGAAGCTGTTCGATGTCGAAACGTTTGCCAGTCTGGTGGAAAGCGTATTCGACGCATGGGGGTTTGTGTCCAGTTATTGAGTTGATTTCGGGGATCTTGTCGAGATTCAGCAGGCCGTGATGCTTCTTGTAAAGCGGATTGGTTTTCCGCTGATCGCTGGAAAACGCTACCAGCGAGAGCACAGCGTCGGCGATGGCGAAAAACCTTTGGAACCTCTCGTTCGAACAGCAATGGGGCACAGAGACCCAACAGACGACGTTTACGTGTCGAGACAAAATCTTCAAAGTCCTCAAAAACTTGTGATCCAGCAGCAAACCGACGGTTGCTACGACTCTGAGCACGTTATCGCTCGGGATTGACGAAGCCAGTATTCTGAGGATTTCCTCCGAACTCTGTACGAGACAATTGCATCTCACGATATCGGCTTTCGCAAGCTCCTCGGGTTCGATGCTGAGGACGAAGTCGAATATGTGGTCCGATTGACTTTCGGGAAGACTCTGGTGCTCGGGTAGCCGCTCGTATCGGAAAGCGATCTTCATTTCGTCCCTGGTTTGAGGAAGTTTCCATTCCCTCGGGATTTTCTTCGGGAGCTCACTCAAATCAAGGCTTGTTCCTCCGTCGATAATCATCACGCGATGGCCGTGAGCTATGCCTTCGGCTATGAACGATTTCGTCAATTGAATCGCGAAGACATTGTGAGCATCTTCCGCGATCAGATTTACGCTCCCCAGCGGCAGGCCCCCTCCGAGAATCGAATCTAATTGAGAAGATCCTGCTGACGTTGTGGCGACGAGTCCAGGTCGGACGCCTTTGAGAGACGATGCTACAGACCGTCTCTGGAAACTCATTATGGTTCTCTGGTGCAGAAGCTAGCGCACGTTTCCCGGGCACGGCTCAAGCTGCTACAAGCAGGAGATATTGTCTTCCGCAGGGATGGAGAGACCGCCAAAACACCATCGAAATCTGGGAGCCAATAACAGAGTTAAGCCCACGGGAGCCTCAAGAGCTCTGATACCTTGAGGTTCCGTATACCGGCGTGAATCGCACTCGTTGAACTCACAATTTTGACGGACCCGGAGATGATTGGGTGATCTAGTTTCTCATGAAAGCCACTTACGAGTTCTGATGTTCGAGAGGGCCCCCGGCGGATGACAACAATATTATCGTCGAGCAGCAGCCCACAAAAGAGAGTGCTCTGAGCCCAAGCACAGATCACAGGCCGCGAGCATGAGTCTTGACGTCAGAAAGATGGAGGCAATATGCCCTTCGAGAATTCCTCTCCGGGAATATCGTCCAGAACGTTAGGACTGCTCAGCAAGACATCATACGATTGCGAAAATTCCTCTCGGCAGCCGTCTCTAGGGCGAATACCGGAGAGTTCCACGCTTTTTTCGAATTTCGCGGGCTCGAGCTAGCGGCACCATTGGATGGGGACGCGCTCACCGGTTCTCTCCTCGTGTCACTCGGTGGGTGCCGGTGGGACGAAGCGAGTTCCATTCATGTCGCCCGGCGGCTGCCCCTCCTCGTGAGCTGCGATGAGTCCGTGATAGCGGAATGGGGGATGGAGACTTCATGCCGCCCACCGCCAGCCTCCCAAGCGATTGAGGGGAAGCTGGTCCGTGGGGTTCCTGTGGGCAGAGTCTCCTCCCTCCTCTGGGCAAATAATCCCCGCTCTCAGAAAGGCTGGGAAACATTCAAAGTAGAGATGATCGGGAAGTCCCATGACCGGTCCCTCCCTCGGAGCTCTTGGAGATTCCGAAACGAAACGCGCTCCGAGTCTTAACCTGATTTCGTCTCAATATGCGTTCGGCGTGGGAGACGACTTTCCCCATAGACGATTACATCCCACCGCTGCTCCACGCGAGCAGCGCGAATATTTCATTTTTGATTCCTCAGCAAATCTTGATTCCACGACCACAAATCATCGCCGAAAGATTTGCATGTTATTCAACTAAAACCGCGCCGCTGACTGAGAATTCGGCGCCAAGTCTCCCCACTCCCCGGGTGAGGGGTTCCCGAAGAGATGGACTCGGACCCGAGTTAGACTCGGAGTGATATCGCGGGTCGAGCACTGGAGAAGGCCAGGCGTAGAGACCTAGTATCGAAATCGATCACGATTCACATGAGTTTCGCCAAATTCGATATCGACTATGATAAAAGACTCTCAGAGATGGATGATAATGAGCTCATTTGAGGATAGACTAAGCTGTCATTATTGAGCATTCTAGATCGCCAGAGACGACCCGATGCGGGTATACGGTTATCGTGGAATTCCGAAAACACCTCGTCCCCCGAAGCGCTGCCCGCACTCGCCTCTCTCTTTGAATTCCGCGCGCCCTCGCTGTACCTCTCTCCCTCTCTGACACGCTGAGCGAGTGAGTATAAACATAAAAGCGGCTCAGACTGTAAGTGAGCGCAGAAGTCTCGAGTCGTCTGAGTGAGTGATTCGAAGACTACTCGATCTACCGAGCTCGGAATCTCTGTCGACAGTAAGGGCATCGGTCAATTCAGGATGAGCCTAGACATTCACGATGAAGGACCCGGCTTCGTGGGAATTAAGTTCTGCCAGGAATGCAACAACATGCTGTATCCGAAGGAGGACAAGGACAATCGACAACTGCTTTTCGCTTGCCGAAATTGTGATTTCCAACAGGTTGGTGTGAACAGGGAGCCGACATGGCTGCTCTATGGGGGATGACCCTTCATGTTCTGTTTCATCTCGAAGGTACCTCGAGTTGCCATTTCGACTTCACTAATCGGTACCATTCATTTCAGGTCGCAGACAACCACTGCATTTACGTGAACAAAATTACACATGAAGTGGATGAGCTGACTCAAATCGTCAGTGACGTCATATTCGATCCGACTCTGCCGCGTACTGAGGAACATCCTTGTCCGAAATGTGGTCACAGAGAGTCCGTTTTCTTCCAAGCTCAAAGCAGGAGAGCCGAAGATGAGATGAGACTCTACTACGTTTGCTGCAACCAAGGGTGTACCCATCGTTGGACTGAGTAGACCTTGCTGCATCGCTACTATTTCCATTGTAAACTGTAATTATTCTGTATATAAATTCGAAGCTTATCAGTCTATGATTCCCATCTCATTACTGCCGGGGATGCCGTTCGAATCAACAGCGTTTCTCGCGAGCCGTGGGAATATTCCTGATTCGAGAGGACCTGGATCCTTAGTACTCCAGTCTGACTTCACGCACGTGTTGGAGTATAAGAGTCCCGAAAAATATGTAGATAGATATCTTCATTGACTGAATATTTCGATAGAATGAGCAGACAGCTGGTTTATCATTGAATTGCGACTCATAGATTCCGAAATTACATCCACGTCTTTCGATTGTTCGAAGCGGGATCACGCATATAGATATGTAAATGGTACAACGAGATGGAGTTTTAGCGGATACCTAGTAATACTTTGCGTGCTTACTTCTTCCGCAAGGGAACATAGCAAATCGAAATACAGATGGGCTTGCACATCATCGTTGGGCCCGATCTGCCTTCTATGAGTTGTGTGGGCTCAACGCCTGAAGTCGCCCTCTTGAAGAGCTCGATCCTCCTCGGCTGAGAATTCCTCTGGAGCGGATGACTCTTCTCTGTTCCTCCCTTCTCTGGATCAGAACCCGGCAAACCCCGACATCGTTCCCCTTGGGGCTTCAACGTCAAGCAGGGCTTGACCGATCTGCCGGATGCGACCTTCTCCGCGTCGAGAGAAGAAAGTGATTCCGTGGGGCTCAGCCTGATTCGGAGGCGAACCCTCCCGGAATTCGATCGGCACTGAGCCTACACTCGCGCCTTAGGGACGAGAGATCGCCCGTCGATCTATTCTCGAAGATGGATAGTGGATCGGTTCCGCGTTTCCGAACCGCCCAAAAGCCGGAATCTCACCACGGAAATCGCGAACTCAGCCGGTTGACCCCCGGGTTGCTCTTGCACTCTAGTCGAGAACCACCGACTCATGGCGACAGTGCGCTCGATGATGAATGATGTATCGGTTACGTCTCGCCAGATGCAATCTCGGTAGGCATATAGGGATAGGATAGGCATACCGCAGTCCGGTGGAGAATACTTCTTCAAACGTTCAAATTCGCCCGGCCCGGCTCAGAGAGCACCACTCGTCGTCGTCTACTACACCCGGCTCCCCTCTCCCTTTTTCGTTCTGCTTGTTTTGTTTTTGAAAAGGACGGCTGCTGCTGCCGCCCCGCCGAGAAGAACGATACCCTGAGTGTTGTTGATGTTTCTACTGCTATCCGTGTTTCCCGGCCGTCCGCCTCCTCCAACGTGTGTCGTCTCGAACTTCGATAGACCTTTCTCGCAAGGTGTTTATTTGTCGGCTCCATTGAATTTGTGTTCTGAGCAGTGTCTATCGAGATCGTATCGCTGCTGAAAACTTCAACCACGCGAGCAACGAATCCGCCTGAGAATGGCGAACCGTCTTGATGAGCTCTACGGCTTCTACGATGAGCTCGTGGAAGCAGAAAAAGAGGGAAAATTGTTGGAAAAAACGAGTGTGTATGAGAAAATCATCTCCCGAGCTCTCACCGGGGACTCAAAGGTCCGTTTCTCGTCGCCCATGTCGTATGATTTCATCCTGGTTTTTGAGTCGTGTTTCTGCAGGGAGTTCTCATGATATTCGGAATTTGCAGGAGAAACGCTTGGTGTCACAGTTCATCGCGAAATTCTTCAAGCATTTCCCCGAACTTGAGATTCGAGCCGTTGAAGCGCAAATCGAACTCTGCGACGATGCCGATATAAACGTCCGCAAACAAGCTATTCACGATTTACCTTCTTTCTGCGCCAGAGGCCACGACGACCCCTACATATCGAGGTAATGTTCTGCGCTTCTTCAGCTCAAGTCTCCCGAATGCTTTTGTGTTCCCTAAGGGAAGACATACGCCAATGATTTCCGGACTGGTCTGGCTCACGTGAAGAGGAATTCCATTCGACATTTCAGAATCGCGATTGTCCTATGTCAGCTGCTGATAGTCGAAGAAAAAGGAGAGTTGGCTATCGTTGAGAAATCTCTCAACACTCTCCTGCGGCAATCCGTCCATGCGACGGTGAAAGGGGTCTTCGGACAAATGACTTCGTCCGTTTGCGACGACAGCATGAGAGATGCCTGTATCCGCTTCCTTTGTAGTAAAGTCAACCTCAAAGTGCTCGAAAAGGAAACCGAGCAAATGATGCTGGAGGAAGCCGTGAAGGTAGCTACTCTACTCGGCGGGGAAGAATTCGTCCTCCTCCTAAAGCTTCTATCTGCACTCAAGGTTTGTGACGTAACGCTCCTTTCTCATCTTGAAGCAATGGAATACTCTTAATCTGACGTGGGCAGCTGACAGAGAGTCCACACTAATCGTATGAACGAAAACTTTTCCCTTCAGATCTCCAAACTTGTCGTGAACCAACAAGTTATCCTGAAGATGATCGCCGATCAGCTCCAACTTTCCTCCAATCCAGCTTTCGACGCAGAACACATCGTCAAACTGAAGACGTGTCTCCCCTTGGCGATACCGTTCTTCACCCCTTTCACTCCGTCACAACCTTACGTGACACACCTCGTGGACGGGTTTCTGCCGAAGATGGACGTACAGGTGAGTGAGGATCGATAGCGTCCCCAGGGAGTTCGCAATGAGCGAGAGGAGGTCCAACTTCACATTCGTTTATCTCTCGTTACAGTCACCCGATAGTCTTGATCTTCTGAAAATTTTGGCTCAAATATCTCCGCATTACCGGCACCTAACTGATGAAGACAACGCTGACCTGAAGCTTGAGTTCGAAAGCGTACTCAAGAGCCTGTTCGAACGCATACAAGAGTTTTTGCCCCAAGTTCCGGCCGACGACGATCTTGAAAAAGATCCGGAACTTCCGTCGCTGCACCTCAGCCATCTGGAGTGCTTGCTCCTTGCATTCAATAATATCGCCCGCAAAGTGGATCCAGCCTTCACCAAAGACGAAGCCCTCCTGAAAAGTATTCGCCAGCGTCTCCAATACTTGAACCGAGGCCTTCAGGGCGAGGCCAAGAAACTGAGAGGGCTCATCTCTCAAGGCGTGAAAATTGATGCGGACAAACGGGCCGCCATGCAGCTCGCTCTGAAAACCATCGCGAATTTAACCGCATTCATCAAAGATTGGTTCCATAATCCTCCCGCTTTCAAAGTGAGTTGAATCCATGACGAAGGACGACGGGTTTTCATGGAGGAGCAGACGAAGTTAAGACGATCTCTGGGATGGGGTTCCGAATCTATCTACCTGTTCCTCGTCCCACGATACTCTCCGATGCTAGTCTTTAACCGTTCTCCCCCTCCACAGACGACTGTCGCCCCGTCCTGGCTCCAGAACGAATCGGCGAAAAAACCGTCTGCGAGTGCGCAAGCCAACGGATCTAACCAAGAGAACAAGCGGAAAGCCATCGTTTTTGAAAACAATGATGCCCCGGCGAAAAAATTCGGTCGCGACAGCCGCAAACTATATGAGCCTCCGAAAGGGAATTCCGGCAGGGGTCGTTTCAGGTCTGGGAGGTGGTGATCGACATGTGAGTCAGAATGTAATCGGTCTGATGACGAGGTCCGCGGTAATCTAAGCCAACGTCAAGGAGCACGTTGGTTCGGTAAGTATAAGGGGAGCGTCGATTCCTCTGATAAGTCCAAGGTCTAGGCTTCGACCCGCTCCGTGGTGTCCGATACCATTTATTTATCTTCCGGCAGTTTTAGTTTCATGACCAGCGTTGATGGTGCGGCCCCTGTAAAGTTCTGCCGCTCTCGAGTCCTTCCGCTGGGTTTTTCGAAATTTCTCGAGTTCCGAGAGTCGTGAATGCTCCAAGTCTTCACCAGTCCGATACCCTCCGGTCGGTCCCCGAAGTTTCTCATCCCATATTTATGCTTGAATTAACTCTCATCTATCCAACACTCGATGCTCTAACCGCCCGATATTCGAGTCTTTGAAACTTGAGTCTTGTTGTGTTTCCACCCACCCCGGCTCAGCTCCATCACTTCCTATCCGCCTACATTCATAGATTTGAGCTTTAGAGGGAATATCGTTCTCGATGAATCGCCCCGCTCCCGTTCCCCTCGAGAAGTGGCCACCATGAGGACCCAAATTTTTCGTACAGGAAATTCGTACTCGTCGGAATGGAGCGCTTTTGCGCTTTTCTGTCCCTCATTGAGTACAATGCAGGTGTTTGTTCGGGGAACATGTCGGTCGAGCGCGAGACATCCATTGTAAAAGTTCATGTCTATCCTGTCGATCGTTACGAGCTCGGACTGTCGCACCATGTACATTTCGGCAATGTACCTTTCAAGTCGAAACGCAGCTGCCCGTGACCGTTCGGGGACTCATCGGTCTGGAGCTGCTACTACGTCCCCGGTGTCTCCGGGAGAACTCGCACTCCTTCGACGTGAACATCAGAGGCTTCTCACAACTGTATCAGATTCCAAGATCCTCGTGCTCCAGACAGGTTGTCTTTGCTCTCCAAATCTTTCCGATCCGCAGCCGATAGATATGCCGAAATGAAATAAACTTATTCCTGCAGTATGCTGAGTGAAACGACAAATTGTGTTTTCATTGATGTCCTTGCTCGCTCCTTCTCCCACATACATATATCGACGAGAATGTGAAGATCAGCTCGGAAGCTATATCTACACTTCCGATCAGACCCTCACTGACACTTCTCTAACTGAGTACTTTGGGGGCGCGTTCTCCGACCGGTCAAAATATCCGGTTCAGCGTCACTCTGGATTCCTAGACACTGCGTGGTCGATGGCCGATCGGCAGTCGTCTATATTCCACTAACGACAGGAATGAGAAGTGGAATGCTAAAAAGAGTCACGTTCGATGGCAACAAGGTCCGCAAGCGTGAGTGTGTGTCTATGTTGGCGTATAAACTTGTATATCCCATGTTGTATGATGCTTTCTCGGTATTTGTTGATCCACGCCCACATTCGGTGATTTACAACCGAATAAATATGCTCTGCACAAAGTGTGCAGAACATGAATGATTGAGGTCGTAATTGAGTCAAATTGCATGGTCAACAGTTTTCCGCGGTATGCCACGCCCGCAGCTCTTGTCAGGAAGTATCAGCTTCCTCATGCAGGTGCTTCAGGTGCGTAGAGAAGCTGTCGCGGGAGAAACTCGGTCGATGTGAAGCTTCTCGGAAAGAGAAGACATGCGTATCGACGCCCGATAGCGGATGACCTGCCTCCATCTACTTCTCGGAATCTCCCGCATCTCAAGATCTGGAAGTTTGAAAAAAGACACCTGGCAGGAAGCCGAAACGCAGGGGCGATCCCGTGGCGTTCGTACCACATGTCAGTCCTGGGCTAATGGAGTTCGCCAACGATTTTACAGGGAACGCCGCGCTTGCATCGACTCACTCTATTTCCGCATCTTCCGCGGCTCATTCCAGACAGTATCTGAGGTTATAACTCCTATCACGAATCGTGGAAGAAGGAGTTCTGCCTCATCAACCCTCACATATATGAGGTCGATGGAATCCGTCGAAGGATACAGCGCCTATCTAATGGAGCTACGAGACTCTGCTAAAAACGATCGAATTTTCGACGCCTCCAGCAGACTTTTTAGGAACCAAAGCAAAGTTCGGGATATCGCGCCGGATCGCTGCGATTCCCGGAAGCGCTGGAGAGGTCCCCCGATCTCATGGCAACGATTTCCATTTAACACGCACTCCATTCGCATTCCATGGCCCGCCCGGGCTTCCTTTCGCACGGAATGTCGTCTATAAGATGGCACCGGAATCCTCTCTCGGTTGATTTATCAACACTCTCGGCTAGTTCCAAGGATTAAGGCAAGACGATCTAGATCCCTCTAGATCCTTCTCTCCACAATGTTTGCCCATCTCTGAGCGCGTGAATCACCGCAGATATCGTTGGTTCAAACTTCGCTTCGAGTCAGCGCAGGGATGAAGCTCCTCGCTGTCTTGGCTGTCATCGGCTTGGCGTCCGCCCTGTCGCCGAATCCGAATTTGAACCAGCACTGGGAAAACTTCAAGGTGAGTCCTGGTCGGGGCCCTCCCCGCGAGAGTGAAGATATTCAAGTCGCCACAGCAGATTGCGGTACCATGACGGCGACTGCGGCATCGACGAGAGTGAACTCTAATAGGCTTCAGAATCCTCGACGAACGATGACCCCATGTTATGTATCGCTCGAATGATACATCGCGATGAATGAATAGATACGTCGATCCTCTTCCGAAATCGTGTGCTTGCTCGGAAAAGAATACTGTCAAGTTCGGCAACTGATCAGACGTCAATATGCCTGGCCCGGAGAGATTGCCGAGAGAACGAGAAGCTTGGTCGTGTTTTGATAATTCGCGAGCGCTTGGAATACATCTGACTACTACGCGGGATCAGCTGCTGGACGCCGAGTTCAAAGTCGATTCGATGGATACACGAAGGCTTGTAGTCGTTACCGCGTTGCATTCGCTATCTTATAACGTTTGACCATCGTGTCGACCATGGGAAGACCGCACACGAAGCCGCGGTGATCCGGTGTGATACGTGCACTCGTCCTAATTCATCGAGTCCGATGCTTGCAGGCTGAACACAATAAGAAATATGAAAGTTTCCCAGAGGAACTCATGCGCCGACTCATCTTTGAGGAAAATCACCAATTCATCGAAGACCACAACTCCAAGAAGGAATTTGATTTCTATCTGGGGATGAATCATTTCGGCGACCTGGTTCGTGGCTTTCCGCGTCAGCACCATCTAGAAACCTCCCCAGCGATGGCTCGGGGACCTTGAAATGAGCTGAGAAAGACGATTTCTTTGTGCAGACCAACAAGGAATATCGGGAACGCTACCTGGGCTACCGGAGACCGGAGAACACTCCTTCGAAGGCGAGCTACATCTTCAGCAGGGCGGAGAAGATTGAAGATGTTCCAGACCAAATCGACTGGAGGGATCAAGGCTTCGTCACTCCGGTCAAGAATCAAGGACAGTGCGGATCCTGCTGGGCCTTCTCCGCGGTCGGCTCCCTGGAGGGTCAGCACTTCAAGTGAGAACGTCACAAGTATTCTCTTCTTGGCTATCCTATGTCGCCCCGTTTTCCTTTCCTTCTCTAAGGCGCACTCCGATCCAGGTCTACCGGGAAACTTGTGTCGCTCTCGGAGCAGAATCTCGTAGACTGCTCAACACCTGAAGGGAACAGCGGTTGTAATGGAGGTTGGATGGACCAGGCATTCGAATACGTCAAGGACAATCACGGAATAGATACTGAGGACTCGTATCCTTACGTGGGAACCGACGGCTCATGCCACTTCAAGAATAAATCGGTGAATATCCGTGCTTTCCTCTTCGGAGCTGATCGCCATGAAAAGCATCGTGCGATTTCCCGGAGGAGAATTCATTCTCACCTGAGTATATTCCCTAGATTGGCGCAACCTTGAAGGGTTTCATGGATGTGAAAGAAGGTGATGAAGAAGCTCTGCGTCAAGCCGTCGGCGTCGCCGGACCCGTTTCCGTGGCAATCGACGCGTCGTCGATGCTCTTCCAATTCTATCGCGGAGGCGTGTACAACGTGCCGTGGTGCAGCACTTCCGAGCTCGACCACGGAGTGCTTGTCGTCGGTTATGGAAAACAGTTCCAAGGAAAAGACTTCTGGATGGTGAAGAACTCTTGGGGCGTCGGTTGGGGAATTTACGGCTACATCGAAATGTCCCGCAACAAAGGTAATCAATGCGGAATCGCATCCAAAGCATCCATTCCAACTGTTTGATTGGAGCCAAGTTCTTCTCGTAATGGCCATTGTATGAAACTAAATAAATGATTCCGTGTGGTTTGCTCGACGATCCGATTCGGAATTAACACACATCGAACTTTTGTCTGTGCGCGTGTTGCAACGCAAGAGCGTTTGTCGATTAGCGATCACGTTCTTTCCGGGCGTGGTCTCGATGACCGACCCTTCAAATCAAATTGGTGGCGGACGAGGATCCTTCTTCCTCAAAAGCTCGGCGGTCCTTCATGCTATCGGCTCCATCGTCGTCATCGCCGAGCGTTGCGGTGGCCGCAATAACAATTGGATGGCATCTATTTCCGACATCAGAGTGCGCATTTCTGATTCGATCCGAATCGGCTGCTCATACCAATCAGATTTCGTGTAATGCACGAGACTTCAATTGTAATTCGGCTGGTTCCAGTGATTCCTGAAACATCATGGAAGTGCGAGTATCTCAGAAGATGCATTTCGCGATTCTGAGATCCGATGAAAATAGGAAACCCTTGGCTCTGAGAGAGATTTCGCGAGCTCTGAGAGGACGGACCGTCCGCGGCAGAGCACGAGAAGGAACTTTCGGATTCTTGATCGTCATTGCAAGCCACGAACTTCTTTCGCTCTCGCGAAGGACTCAATTTCATCGGAAAGCTCCAATGTGTTTTGATGCTTGGCGCACAAAGTCATCGGAACCGTATCCATTGATGTCGATTAGAAAATCACTTACCGATCGCTGATTGATGGAAGCGGGCTCACGTAGTGCACAAATATCTTCACGCGTTGTATACGTGCCAAAGAGGAGCGGTTAGGTTTTTGCTTGCTCTCTTGTCGCTTGTCGTCCGAACTACACGAGTACCACAACCATCGGCATGAGACATGCTCTACATAATAGAAAAATTGGTTCGATATGAAAGTCGAGCTTGACCTGCTCCGATCGAAGGGCGCCTACCCTCAATCACTCGGGAGACTTATGAATTCGCGGCGGAACGAAAAATCCGGATCTTAGTCGTGAGCCCCACAGTACCAATTGGTGAAGAGGTTCGACCGCATTGTTCTTTAAGGATTATCTGACACAATTCAGCCGACAATCAATATTCTTTATTATTATGCAAAGGGTCACGGCTCTGGAGAGATTCTCACTCTTGTTGGCATTTTATCGTCTGAATGAGCTCTGCATCGGAAAAATGTCCCCGGCTCCCATCGAGGCTCCGGCGTCGGTGTCGACGTCTTTGCTGAAGTCGTTGTTAAGGGAGTGTCAAGGCACCAAGACGAAACTGGGCATTGTGATGAGCTAGATGAAAACCCCTCCCTCCTTCGCACGAGTCGGCTGCACAAATTGATATCAAGATCCGTCTCTATCGGCGAAGAAGATCTTAGTCTTTTGAATGCGACCGCAATGGACACCACCGTGATCCGGATCGAGCGGGCAAGCGAGCATTGTGTCGTTTTATTTTGCTCCGCGGTCGATGCCAGAGCAGTCGAAGATCCGAACCAGATTGTCAATACCCATTCAGGATAGCCACCACAGCAGCAGCAACACTTATGGAGAATTCCACCCGGTTTTTTTCGAAGTTTCGTCGGTTTCCTCTAAAATAATGGAATACCCCGCGAACAACCATAACTGCAAGCGGAGCTTGCGGAGGGTAACCCATTTCGCAGTCAATCTCGGGTGATCTGGCGGGAATCATGAGACGCGGAGTCGTCCTTGATCGCGCAATTGCCCGCTCGTCTCTGTCAGATTCGATTTCGAGCAAAATTTATCTCGAAATAGCGAAGAGAAAGAGCTCAGTGACGTCGAACAATACGGTCCCGCGAAGGCCCACGCTCGATCAAGAAGAGATTTCTGAGAGATGGAGTCGAATGGCGCAGGCCGAGCAGGTTCATCGAATCGCTCGACCACATACGAGCAATTTCCTCCGGGGATCCGTTGTGGAAAGCCTTCAGAAAGCCTGTGAGTTATTCAGCGAGCAAGCGAGCGAGAAAGCCGAACGACCAGTCAGTCAACCACCTAGCCACAAAAGGGCGGGGGCGCCATGCTTTGGAAATATGGGTCGATATTTGAAGTGGCAATTTGTTCGGGGCTCGGCCACAAGGCTGACGTCCGCAACAATGGCTCTGACGTCCGAGGTAAATCAAATAGGGACGTCGGTCCGTCGCTGGAGCTACAAGTAGCTTTTATGCGGCATCGCGAACAGCTTACTCCACTGAACGAGAAGAGAATTCAGCACCGCAGTCAAGATAAGCAGGCTCTGTGTGTTGATTCCACCGGCAACTTGCATGTATGGGGGAGGGCGCGATCTCGCATCCCTACCTACCTGTCAGACGTAGACCTGGGAAATAATTCCCGCTAAAGTAAACCTCCACGGACGAGGAAAATGCCAAAGAGAAGCGTGGGAAAGACCTCAAATAATTGATCCCTCATTGACAATTCAAAGGCGCTGAACAGGAGCGACGCGCGTCTCATCGGCCAATCTCGAGTGACCGACTTGGCTTAGTGCCTGATGTCAGATGTATCGGAAGTGAGAATCGAGGCGAGAGAGCCAGAGCGCTCTATCTATGAGGCAGAGTGAAAAACGCTCTACAGATCGGGGATATCTACGGAAAATTTCCAGAGGATCCAGCAATATAATATTGGCCTGCGATCATTCCCCAATGGAAGTTATGGGAACTCACAATCGCCCGCTTGTGTCCTTCCGGAGCTGTGGGATTGCGGTCGCGTTACGGGAGGGTCTCGTTGGTGCAAACACATCTTCAGCGTGAATTACAGGTCGGATGTGTGGAACGATTGGTCTCTTGTTGAAGCAATCCAATTTCTCGAAGAGCCTGGTCAAGCATTTCATATCCGCAGGCCTCGTATTTCGCGATTCGTAATTCCCACCACGACTGTCAATCGGATTCTATTATGCCCGCAGCTCGCCGGTAATGACAAGAACCGAAAACGTGCGTCTTCCGGCGTTGCTCTTTTCCTTGAACCAAGCCTCGTCAGATGCATCCGCGTGGAGCTCGCCCTCGAGACACTTGTCTATCGCGCAGAAGTCTAGGGAGCAGGGGAATCAAAACAGCTCTTCTTCGGCGTGCTCTAGGAATTGCCATAAGGTCTGAGCTGCGATATGGAAGCTTAGAGGCTTCTGTCACCTTGGTCAGGAAGTCTAGAGCGTAGAGTTGCCGGATACCCTTAAAAGGAAAGAATGCTCCGTGTCCTCCGATTCGATGCTGCGTCCGCTTACAACCAGATGGCGCTACGGTTCGTTGATTCCACTTTTTTCTCGGCTTGGCATAATCTCGTAAAATAGCATCGTGCCGCGCGGAACCTCGCGCAGATCAATCGCTCGAGACTTTCACGATGATTTACGTCTTGATGTGGCTGTAGACTATGACGACGCTTTGAGTGTGACGAATTAGAAGATGGAGCGAATCAAAGAATGCACGATTTCTTGTTCTGGAAGACAGCACGGGGAGCTCGGATGGAGAACGCTGCCAAATATCCCGCGAGGCATTGCTTCGCATTTCGCGAAAATGCGGAAAACACGATTCCCGCCGATGTTTCTCGCCTAGCAACGTTCCTGCCCCTTGCGGTCGATCAAGCAGACGCCAGCTATGCAGTCGGAGCAGAGCTCCTGAGAACAGTCGGGTAGAAGGGGTTCGGGTATAATGACCTCGACGCAGCAACCTCCCAGGTCACGGCCTCGGCGCCTCCCGAGATTTGGGTCGACGACCTCGTTTGGCCTCAACTGGGTCAGAGAGAGATCTCGGTCGAACGCGGTGCTGTGCCGCAGCACCGAGTAGGAACCGTTGAAGGGGCCAAGGACGTTTGATCCGAGGACACACGAAAGCGAAGAGGGTGTCCCGACCTGATCTGTTTCCCTCCACTCTGGTGGGAACACACGTTTCCGGTAGAATTCCGCGCCACTCTCTGCTTAACCTCCCTGAGTGATCTCAGCTCCGAGTAGGCACTCGAGAATCCGATCACATCATCCTTGATGGGTTCTGTCGCTCCGATGCGTGTTTCGAGCCCGGGCTTGGATGAAGACCACGGAGTTCCGAAGTTCGAGTATTCTCTGGATCTCTGGAATCTCGAGCAGCTGATCCATAATATAGAGCGTTTCATGTCGTCGCTGCTGCTTTAGTCGGCCGATTCCCGACTCCAGCGACCTCTTTCGTATAATTGGGAGCGTACGCGAATCGAGAGAGCGTCCGAGCATATCTTCGATCGAAGACGAATGCAGCTCGAGGAGGAGCTTCAAGGAGCTTCTCGGGTCGCCCGGTGTTGCTCGTCGTTACTTTTCTGTGTGCAAAACAAAAAACGAGAACATTCGAGGGAACAATTTGTTTGGCCATTACTCATTTCCGAGCAATGATTACAAGCACGGCTGTCTTGTTCATCTAACTGTCCGACTCGCATACTGATGACGATATCGAGCAGCCAGCTCTGGGTGGGGTAGCGATGACGTCCTTTTCGGCATCGACAACAATTCCGACGGCAAAGGTCCTCTCTGGTCATTCATAGGGTGGCAGGAATCGAGTAAGAGTGACAGAGAAATTTCGGAGAGAGCCGTAGAGTAGAATGACCGGATGATCAAGTCTCCCATGAGAGAGGTCCTAGTGAGAGGGAGACTCCGCGCTGGAATGCAAGGATCTACGCGACCGGAACTGAGAACTCTTAAGGCTGTTTGAATTATGAACCATTGTTGTCTGCGTGCGCTGGGTCCGATCATTATGTGGCCCGAGGAAGGAATTGGACGAACAGACAGAAAATCAGGCAAACATGATGACTGCGATGCTGATGGTGGTTGCGGCGCTGTTGTTGACGACGACGATGATAATGAAAGCACCAACACCTCGCATTGAATCGAAGTTCTAGCACGGCGAAGAGGCTTGTACATTGTCGAACACGTTCACTCTTAATTAATTGGGAGTCGTTAATTATACACTGCAATAGATCTGCAGATACAATGCGTCGATAGCAAAATCGCTCCCCCAGGCGTAAGGTCATTCTGGCGATCATGATGTAGCCAGCCCGCCTCGCTCCTCCCATCATTTACTTCATTCATAACATTTGCTTATCAATTCGATATGATTTGAACCTGCCACCAGAAAGCCAAAATCTCAAAAGTCTGCCAGTCCAGATCATCACGGCTCGTCCCCACATGTTCCCAGCCTAGTCTGAAAGCTTCGGCTGCGCGGGATATGGCCAGAGAAGTCTCGACGAGTTCGAGTTCGTGATTTGTTCCATGATGCGAGCGAGAAGCATCGGATTCGATTGGGAACCCGCGTCAACCGGACCACAACCCCGCGGACCGGGTTAAGCGTGTCGGCAATTTCAGCATGCGGAAACAATGTGACAATAGTTCCGAGCGTGCGGCTCATGAAAGTGGATTCTCCGCGTCGTCTCTCGCTAACACGTCGAGGGCTCGGCAGAAAGCGAGCGACATTTAATATACGACACCAGCACGACTTCATCACTTTCTCTTCGAGGAGCTTCTCTTCAGAAGGACAGTACCGCAACAGACTGGAGTTCAACGGCGTAATAACGGTCATTGTTACGGGCAGCCACAGAGCTTACGATGGCGCGCCTCTGATGACAATACGGAGCAGCGACCATTCCCATCGATTTTCATACAAGTGAGTATCATGATATCATGAGAACGATGAGATCGGCTTGCAATTCTTTCTTGCTGTGAATTCGAGACTCTTCGCGGAAATCGAGGATGGCTCAGAATGGAGACACTTCGTCCCGGAAGATCGCCGGGTCTAGAATCTTGTTTCGGCTACATCATCAACCCTCCACGATTTTTTTCGAATCATGCGGGATCCAGTCGGAGTTCCCGAACGTATCGTCAGACCGGCTCCCGGTGAACTCTACGCTGTCCGACGAGCTGAATCGATCCCTCACAATTCCTGAATGAACGAGATTCCGCATGATGATTTCCCCAGATCGATCCTCAAGCCCAGGATGGGGAAAATTATAAATTACGCCATCGACGGTCATCATTCTCGCTCCGATCATTTGTGGTCGGGCTCGGGGCTCGTGGAAAAATCAGAGCTAGCTGCGCAGAACGCCCCGCAGAAAGCAAAGCAGAAGACTCGTGCCTATCGCCATAGGCCACGGACATCGTCGACGGAAGAACGGGAGAAAGGGAACAACCGGTAGACGGACCAGTTTTTTCTTTCCGAAGTGGGAGTGGCTCGTCTTAGCGCTGGACCAACCAAAATCATTCCTCAGTGAAAAACTCGCGAAGTCTTCACCAACAACAACAAATCGTTGCCGACGACCGCTTGAACAATGGTCGCAGGCAAGAGGCAACGAAATCACCGACTAGACAATCGTAGGAGAATGGCTTCATGATACACGAACATAACACTCTGCTGCATTTTCCGAAAAGTTCGGCGCGTGAGCCTGAGATCGCAGCGCATACCTCTTTTGTTCCGATGTTGTCTCCCCGAGAATTTTTCTCTCATTCCGGACCCTCGTTCGGACGCGCGTTGCGGACCTCAGTGAATTATTGATCGCGACGTGCCGAGCGGTGAATGTACGAATTCCGAGGACAGAACTGTATCGGACGGGCAAACATCGGGAGGATGAGGTTCCGGAGGAGTTTTCGAAATATCGATCACGAATTCTTCAGGGAGTCGCTGTGCTCCTAATTCAGAGGGAGACAAGACAGGGATATAGAAACGCCGTGAATCAAAGCCGAGCGAAGTCAATGGCGGATTTGTTAATGGATGCATAGCATCAGAAGCGAAGCAGAATCATTGAACGGAGTAATTTTCTGATGGCAATCGCGAAGACGAAGATATGCCATCTGCCCGCCGTCTGTATGAATGTCGGGCTCACTGGTCGCAAATGGACGTAACAACGAATGGACGCATCGCGTAGTAAATGACGACGACTACAGATCTGGATCCTTTGGAGATGGAAGCTGATTTTTCATTCGGAGAGCTCGCGCAGCGGGCCCTCTCTTGGGTTAGAATATTATTTATGGAGAAGGGCTCTTATTTACCGACGCGCGCCGTACTCGCTCTTCTGATGAATCATGGGCGCATATTGTAGGCAAGCATAATGAAGATTAAAATTCCTCCTTGCCTTCGGAGCAAGCGACGGAATGTGCTCAGCGAGCACCTGGAAAATCTACTGGCGGACAGATTTCCTCGTATTTAACCCGATTCGACTGCATATTCCGAAAGTTAGCTAATTACGTATTCGGAAACACATGAGCTCATTCATTTCGGATGAGCCCGCTCCGAATACATTCCCGCTTGGAATGCAGGAACTATCGTTCCATTCTTTCCGTCCCTGAAGCTTCTTGGACCCCCCGCCGTTTCCTCTTCATGGCTCGATTTCCCTGCCCGAGGGTTCCGTTGTCCCACAGGGAATTCGGAATCGAGGTTCGTCCGTCAGCTGTGCTTAAGTCGATGCCAACAAGGATAATTCGGATTGGAGCATTTCTTAGCGAAAATTCTTTAGCGAAGGGTCTCGGATTGCGAAAACTCGTCTAGCTCCCGACTTGACTGAGACAGAGGCTGAGTTGCCGGAGGAGGAACCTGCGTAAGGATTGAGTGCAATGGAGTCGGAGCTCGCTGCCGCTGATCCGAAATTACAAGCTACCCAGACTTAGCGGTCCGAAAAACTCTTCATCCACGTTGTCGGTGGAATCGAAGGTCGGTGTATCATGGTTCCGTGTCCCATCGAGAGGTCCACACTCCGCAATGGTGTGAGCCGCGGAAAGGTGATAGACATATTTCTGAACCTTTTACGCCCGCAGATTCGTTTAGGTGTCATTCTGATGAGCACGATTCCGATAGAAGCCATTGTTGCCATATTCACTAGCGAGGGGGAAAAAAAAGTCTTCCAGCCCGATTGTTCGATAGATACAGCGGCAAGCTGTTGTTTGCATTATTGAGAAATCAAAATGTTGGCAAGCCGTGTATATCGCTGCGCGTTTGGCGTGTCCTTGTCGCAGTGCTTTGTTCTTTCATCTAGATTAGTGCATTGGTTTTGTCTGCCTGACGACGACGGCGACCGCAGTCTCTCAATCTCCTTCTGCTGTTGGAATATCGATCATAATAATTGAACAACCAGTGACAAACACACATACTCCAGAATGCTTCGATTAGTTTACATTTGTAACGTCAGAAACAATCTGGTTTGCAAGGAGTTCCGAATAGAGGGGGGTCTGCGCGGTTTCCAGCCGTCACGCAGATTCTCACTAGTGAGGAAACTGCATCAGCCAGACCACGGTGCATGATGAATGATAGAAAACCGTTAACGAACACTCTGATAGTATCCCTACCAGAGGACTACAGTGGTTTGTCGACTCAGCACTCCCTGCCTTCACCGGTTAGTCATGTCAAAGAGTCTGCTATGTGTTCGACGATATGAGAGCCGATGTTGTGAAACGCTTCGACGTTTGACAAGGTCTTCCAAGGCTATACCCAAGTTGCCCAGAGACGTTCCATAAGGGGCTGCTCATTGTTAACGGGACGACTGCTGGTAGGGTATATCGTGAGCCCGTTTTACGGAACAACCGAGACTCTAGAAGGAAGATCTCCCGCGAGGGATACATATTTCCAGTTTGGAAGCTTCCGATTTCCGGTACTCGGTCGCAGCCACCAATTTACCTAAGTCCGAAGCAGACTCAATGGACGTAAGGCATCTGGAACTTAGCGGGGTGAATATCGAAGGCAGAAACCGCGCATTCCGTTAGGGCCATCAACGACGTTGACGTCGATGACGACAACGGTAGGCAGGCGGTGGGGGATCTCAGTCAGGCCTCCTTCGCATTCCGTGTGCACCTGCAGTTCACCTTGTAATGAACTAATGCTGAGGCAGTTGTCTGGAGGCCCATGTAGAGCGCGCATGCTGAGCGTATAGTGCCGATCGAGCGGACTGCCCGTTCTGCCGCTTGCCTGACGGGCTGACTGACTGACTGACCGAGCGATCGGACGAACGAACGAAGGAGCAAGTCAGCAGTGAGCGGTCATGAGAGACATAGAGACTGAGCGGCTCGACCACGCCCTGAGGGTGACAGACCGGACCAAATGATGGGTCTGAAGAGCAACTGGATTACAGACCGCGGTCCAGTCGGTGGCCAATTACTTGTATGCTTGTGTGTATGCGCACATGTGTCTTCGCATGTGCCAAGTTCATAATAGACCACCGCGGACAGCCATTAGTAGCCGCAAATGTTGAGCAACATCTCACGGCCTCGATCGAGATTGCGGGGGAGCCTCGTCCACCGATACCTCGGTCAGAGGCATAGTTCAGCTCGAATCAACTATCTGAGCTTAGCGAAGCGCTGACATTACCGAATCAATCACAACAAATTCCGAGTCTCGTGGATTAATGTCATTGACGGATTCTGAAGCCAAGTTTTGGTGCTTTTTCCGCGCCGTCGGGTCTTTCCATACTCTATACTTTTTAGCGGGAAATCAGGAATTTTCCATTGTCGGACCTCTCACCTGCCAGAGATTGCGCTGTTTCAGTGCCATTGGAGAGTGTTGACCGCAACGATGTCGCGTAGAAAAGTATATATGGGGGGCCGGACACTGCTGTGATTACATGCTGTGCCCAGCAGTGTTAATGTGTCGTCCGTTGTTTGCTCCACTGATGGCTATAATTAAAGACGCTGATGTCCGTCGCCAGGGTGACATCTTTTTTTTCGTTCACATACCTCAACCACGCAACGAGAATGATCGGGTATCGTCGGGCGTTCGAGGGGTAGAAATATTATATTGAGGCAAAAGTTCATGTGGGAGTGTGTTATATTCAGTGTATTGGTTTACCGTATTCTCTCAAATAGTGGGGCTCTCTCTTTTATTCGGGCACTCCCCATTAGACGGGCACTTTTTCGGAAGATGAAAACATAAAAGGGCACTCTCTAATCTACAGGCACTCTCTAATATACAGGCACTCTCTATTAGAGGGGCACCTTTTTGAGGCGGATAGAAAATTATTTCTTGAGAACTGCTCCTGATTGGAGAATGAGCTGATGCTTGCTCCTGATTTCTTGAGAACTCCACGAACTGGTTGGGAAATGGATGGGCCCGCTCCACACGGCAGGCTATGGGCTGTAATCCGTTCTCGGGATGTTGAAAATATAGAGGGGCACTCTCTAATATTCGGGCACTCTCCGATATAGGGGCATGTTTCAGAAGCTCGAAAAATAGAGGGGCATGCCCCACTATTAGAGAGAATACGGTATGTGGTTTGTGGGAAAATATCGTTCTCAGATTCTGTCCCAGCACGTCAGCGCCTCGATGCGCCATTGCTCTGCGAGTTCTCTCGCGGACGCCAAAAATGAAGGCAGACTCGACGGATGCAGCGAAGCAACGCTTGCCGTCTCCGTTATCACCACTGCGCTATTTACGTTCGAGAAGATACAAACGGTCGAGTTTGCTTCTGCTCCGAAGACCACAAATCAAGTATGTTTAGGAATTCTCTCCACGAGAACTCGATCACCGGCGGCCGGCTCCAGAAGTCGGCTCAATTAATTAGAAGTCTGGTACCGAAGGAACGTGTGGCGAACGCTTCTGCCCTCCATTTCATGTATTCAGACTTCGCGTCGAAAGCAATATGCAGTTATTGTGCGAATGAGAGAGATACAGAAATACAGACTTGATAATGAACTGGATAATTAAATCATTTGTTCACGTCGACCTGTCGACGTGCCGAGGACCTCCCCCCTCGAGAAGCGTTCGACTACCTTCGGAAGATTTCATCCCGCGCGTTTCAGTTGATCGACGAAGAGCGTTCCCCGTGAGCGTGATTCATCGATCGATGCAATGTCATCCCCGGCAAGCGATGGCATAGCGCGTCGAGGAAGTTTTCCTCGATCGATCGCGTGCCAATTCCGCTAGGAATGCGTCCTCGCAGACTCAGACGTACTCGGCGCATGATCCTTCTGGTCGAATCAGCATCCAATTCTAGAAGCCCGAATCCACACACGTCAAGCGTGTCTGTCGCGCTCTTCGCCGGTAAATACTGTGGACAAGCGAATTCGTGAGGCGAGCGTTTCTCCGTCATCCGGGAGATGCGCGCGCGAGGGACACGAGTTGTTGGTATCGCGTCACTCATTCCGTTTTGTAGCGGGTCGAGCGCTCCGAGCGTTCCTTGATGTTACTCACCGAAGTTGAATGAAAGGTGGCCAACGTTTGAAGGAGGCACCCGGGAGTTTCTCATCGACGAAATAAATGGCGGACATGCGCGCATTGACATAAAACCGCTGCTGGAGCAAGCGATTAATGCAGAACCCGTCTTCGTATTTTCGGCCCTTCTCCGGCCCCGGCGAACGCGCCACAGAGGCAGCGAAAAGAACTGATTTCCTCTCGATATTACACCACTATCAAAAATCAAATTACTCTCTGGAATTACCCAGTGATATCTCGAGCGCGGTCTTTCGCCCGACGTGCTCGTTCACCCAAACCCCTACCGCGTACCTGCAGCCTGAGGTGCGCGGTCCCTTATCCGAGGCGCAGGATGAGATCTGGGAAGGGGAATATTCCGGCGATTTTCGGGAATGGGACGCTCCGGTGCGGTCCTCTCGTTTCAATTTTGCTCGCTCGCTCAGAAGGTCAGCTGAAGTTCTTCGCATCCTTGCGCGGATGGCAAGCGACAGATTCGTAAGCTAGCTGTCAGAGCGGCACACGACCATCGGACGCAGCCCGCTGTCGGAATGATCACGGTTGCAGGCAACATCGGCATCATCGGCGTCGAAGGCGACAACGAATAACCGGTTGTGGACAACGCTACAAAGATCTCACCGAATGAACGTAAATCCCTCCGTCGTCGTTCTCGCGGACGGCGGCGGCGGCTACTGATAAGGACGGCGTCACAGACAGCAACCAGAGATGAAGAGGAATAAAACAGACAGAGGAGGAGCGCATGAAGAGAACGTTTCGAAGTCGAAATCAATGGAGGCTCCGATATAGAGAACTTTGTCGGCACACAACAATCGCGCGAAGAAACATTCGCATGGGGAGAATTCTAAGCGAAGACGCAGAAGCGGTTTACCTCGCAACGAGAGTAGAGGGACGGAGCTCGTGAGGGAGGAATGGACTCTTCCCCAAAGAGTCTGTGGATGCCCGAATGCCCGAGCATCGGTCCGACTTGACCCGTTGGATTTTGACTGGTATCGCATAAATACGGAGGTATTTTTTTCGGCAACTTCTCTTCGCCTCGCACTCAAATCAGGGAGTGGAGGGGGCTCCAGGACCTCGCTTGGACGTACATAGTGGGACGGTTCCGGTGCTGCCCGAAATGGAAACATTCGTTCACAGTAGCGACCCGCTTGAGCGGCGGGTAAGAGGAACTCGACCGAGCGACTTCAGAACCTTTCATCCGCTGCCCGTAGCAGAACTCGCTCATCGGGGGTCTCCGGGACAGCAATGTATTGGGATTCAGTAAGCCGGTCGAATGAGTGGCCCGCATAACGGAAGTCATTGTGCGGCCGTACGTTCAACAGAACATCCTTCCGACCGCGAGAGCGTTTCCTGCAATGCCGCATTGCTCTAGCTGAGCCCGGCCGCGGAAACCGAAGGTGAGAATAACCCGAACGAAGGCTATTCTGGACTCTATTTTGAAGGCTATTCTGAAAGTCACTACGCGACGAATCAGACGCGGCATTCTGAATGTCGATGGGTGCCCCGAAGTATCTCCAAGCCGGTCGTTGTACTCCATGCGGACGGAGCTGGAAACGCGATGAGAACACGTCATCGCTCGGACCCTTCTGCGGGGCGAATTCTCTCGAGTGACTGGCCAGCCGCCTTCTGAATGGCCGCAGACAGACAGGAGGGGGACTTCACTCAGTCAGAAATCAATCTCTTCCGAGCCGATTGATTCCGAGATGGCGCAATTTAGATATTTTCCGGGAATTCGTCAAGATGAGGGGCTATTTGGAAGCTCTGGATTCGAGGGGGAGAGGATCCGGAACATCGAAAATCTTCGATTCGAGGAGATTAGGACACCGTGGTGTCGAAAACAGCGTAGCGAGGTCCGTATCATTGCTTCGTGAGGAGAAATTCTGCTGCTGAACACAGTAGCTGTATCGTGCACCATCTGTAGAAGAAAAACAAATCCTGATCTGGATCAGGTGGATCACGAAATATGAATCAATTAGTTGCACGACCCTATCAGATCTATCCGACGTCGCGCGCGATAATGGCCGATCGGCGGCCCTCGACCGGCCGGCGTACCGCTCGGGCGTCCAGTCAGTCAGTGAGTGAGTCAGTTAGCCGATCGGTCGGTCGGTCGCTCAGTCAGCTGGAGGCAAACGAGCAAGCAAAAGCGTCGGAGCGAGACATCTACTCGGCTATCTAACCGAAGTTGGGCCTCCTCCACGCACGCGATCCTCGTCTCAGTTGATGCTGCTGCTGCTGCTGTTGATCGGAGTCTGTATCTGACCGGATAGTAGGCTTGCTCGATCGATCGCTCGCTCGCTCGGTCAGAAACTTTCGAAGATGTTACACAAACTCTCGCCCGCCTCAGTCAGCGGCGGCGAACGAACGAATGAACGAACGAACGACAGCATGCCGTTAACGAGAGCTACTTGAGCCCATATGGTTTTCACATTCGAAAGCGCCAACGCCCGGCTCTAACGTAGTCACTGAAGAAGGGCGTGCCGGCCAGCCAGCAACGGATCGAGCGACAGGACGCCCGCTTAGGTACCTGTTCTGTGAGCTCTAACGGTGATCGCCGCCGCCGCCGCCACCAGAGGTGTGATGAAACTCCTCGCACCTAATGATCATTGCAAGTAACCAGCATGCTAACCGCGGGCCGACGGACCAACTATATGTTCAACAAGGTGTTCCCTCAGATTTACATATATATCGACCAGACGCACGTCGATATCAATCCGAGAGAGCCTCCGCGTCGCGTCTTTCCTAAATACAAAACGAAAAATGAATCAGAGATCGAACTATACCAGACGAGGTTCATCTGCTGTTTTTCATCATCCGACTTCTTCGGGTAGCGCATCCGGGGAAAACGATAAATCGTAGCAGCCAGTTTTCATCGAGCTGTCGCGCATGGCGGCGAAATCGATTCCGCAGCGGTTTCGGGCCGAGTGCTAAAATTCATGTACATATGTACAGTCTACTACCGTAAGAGCTGACGCGCGGTATTCCGTGTCGTAACCGAGGACATTCCTCAAGTGAATCGCGGTGCACATCTCTGTGTCATGTGTTCCCCCGAGCCCCACCCCTAAGTAGTCGCCGTCCGTGCACCGTAGACTCACCGGTAGTTGTCTCTGGTTGTCTTCGTAATTAGCATTCTTGCATTCCTCCCCAGAAGCCCCAAAGAAGCATTTAGCCTTCGGGACTTGGCCCCACAAAATCCATCCGAGGAAGCGCGCAGCCAGTCGGTTAGTGAAGCCAATCTAGCGCGTTCTTCGCTCACTCGCTCGCTCCCTCGCACGTAGAAGAGAAGCAGCGGACTTCAATCGAGCAGCGGAACTTCAGCTATGCGGTGGCGAATCATTCCGTTCATGATGCACTTCTGCTCGGCAGAGTCGCCCGCTTACCCGCCTGGACGTAAGCTGGCCGCTTGGCAAGCGAGCTTACCAACCGAACAGCAAGAATGTATCGTCAGAAGAGCATTTTCTGATGTTGTCGTGGCCCCACTCTCCGAAAGCGTTCAATGAAGAGCTTGTTTTCTCACAAACACATCGAACGACAAACAATGAAAGCAACGATTAACTCTGTCAGTGTTGCGATCTTCAATCAGAGCTTCCCGTTCATGGTGTTCTATGTGGTATATGTATCAGGTCCAGAGCTCGATGGAGGCCTTCGGGTCTTCGCTACTAGAAGGTGGAAACCACGAGTAAACCATCATCGGGAAACGCTATTGGAAACAAGCTACTAATTGCGAGAGTATCTCTTGCCAGATAATTTCAAGGCGGGTCGCCTCGTTGGATGTTATCTGCATGGCAAGTGACGGACAAAGCATGGACGCCGGCACGGTATTGATGATCTATCAAAACCATTTTTCTTCAAAATGAAGACGATGTCAGATCGTAAGAAAAGCGAGAAGTCTTTCCTCCGCTTGTGACCGACGGACGTGGACGCCGGAATCATAATGTCGATCGAAATCTGGAATGGAAAAAGTGGCGCCTCGACCCATTACCGTCAGCCTCGTAGAGCCGTTCACCGTTGCCTTGTTTCGAAAGAAATTCATCCCATGCACCATCTCCAGAAAGCGGATGACGAGGGGGTGAAGAACCGATGATTCGGCTCCCTCCACGTGATCTGTTTTCTTCCCCAATCTGTTCCCCTTCCCCGACGATATTCCCGCCGGGAAAACACGCGGAAGACAATTGCTCGCTCCGGAGTTCGCGGTCGAGCAACCTACCGTCCCGTGAGCGGGTTGTTTCGGTACAACAACGGGACATCCTGAGCCGTCTCGGCTCAAAACCGTAATCTCCGCATCTACACGACCGTAAGAGCGGAACGATCGGAACTTTAAGAGGAGACCTCTCCCCGGGGAGCTGATTGTCGCTCGCCGAGCAAACAGACTTTGTCATTCGTCGTCGCCGCCGCCGCCGTCTTCGTCGTCAACGACTCCTTATCTCCGGGGCCTACGATCAATGAGCTGAATGGGAGTGGTATACGTGAATGAAACGCGTAGGACGTGGGGTAAGGCCCCTCGGAATGTCTCGGGTGAAAATTCTAAGCCGGCAATTAGACATTTGCCAACGCCGGGAAAAGCGTCAAGCGCGTTTGGAGCCGCTCGCTACCGCCGACACTTGCCCCGCGGAGACGCTTTCACGAACATTCCTACGGGACGCCATTCGCCAGACGAACTCGTTCTCGGGTTCGTGCTCTATCGCGCGAGCATGCTTTACTTCCTCGAGGGGATTTCCACATCAGGACGAAAATTCGGCAGTCACTGAATATCAGAGCAGAAGTACTCTTTCGCTGCACCCTACTCCACTCGGACGAAGTTTTGATGAACGAACGGACGGAAACGAGACGACGAATGAGTCAGGCGACGGACAATAGCCCATTAATGCGAGCAGGTCTTCTGATATGAATTGCTTTTAATCGATCCTGAGGATTGGTTGTCTTCATAAACGGATTTTGAATCCATAGAGCACCGAATGACGGCAAGACGGATGACGCCGCCCGTCCACCCGGTCGTTCGGTCAACCCGATTGGCTGGTACCTTATGCGCGCGAGTAAGTTCCTCCGTCTTTCGGCTCCAACAGTCTTGGCCCGGGCACCTCTTCGGTGCTTCGACTTCGGCTCTTTTCGCCGACATTCCTCCGGGCTCGAGACGGAGAATGGATTCCGGAGCTCCTTTCCGCGCCACACCATTCGCTCGATGACATATTAAGGAAAATCTTGTGAGAGATCAACGTACCAGAGAATAAACGCAGGAATTTGATTTGTCACCTTCGCTCGAACGGATCTTCCGACCGAGTTCTCCGCGAAGGTTTTCCTATTCCTCATTCATCTTCACAATCTTCTTTTCAATTCTGTTCTTCTCGAATTTCCACGATAATCTTTTTCTCGAAGTCCTCGCCAAATAACAGTGAAGGTGTCCACGGATCGCCTAAATTGATAATCGTGATTCCGACGCCAGTATCGGGTTACGAGCGCATTTGGAAGGAAGACCGGAATCCTCTCGATCGCATAGCGGACTGGATATTTACGATGCTCGCTCAACTCATTCGTCTCATTCCTTGAGCGAGCCCGAAGAGGAAAAAATTGTAAAAACCGAGGTAATTGACCCTCACCAATACTGAAGTGCGTACGCGCGCGCGCTTCAACGGGACAATCCACTGATGGATATGCGGAATGGAACTCGTATTCTTGTGCTGGATCCTTTCGTCGACAGATTCTTCAATGGAAGCAATTTCTGTGAATGAACGTAGATGCCTTGCGTACCCGTGGTCGGCGCGGCAGCGGGAGTGGTATCTTTGCTTCGATGCGTTCATGTGTGAGAGTTTGTATCTGTAGTTCTTCTTTTGCGGGAGGAAAAATCCGGTTTTATCTTCTGGCGCTGTCAAACTGACCCCCGTTCCTGCGCTACCTCGCGCACGGTCCTCGTTCGCCTGTTCCCCGTTTTCTCGCTCGCTCGCTCGCAGATCATTCGCGCCGAGTCAATGATCGAGAAAAAAACAGATCGCGAGCATCAATGTAGAAAGAGAACAAACCGGTCGCGAAACGCTTTGGAATCGGAAGCTGCTGGTTTCATTTGTCTCTAGTGGATTGAGCGAATCTCCACTGTCCTTCCCCTCGTCAATCATTCACTGTCGGGGACGGTAGTGATTATTTCCCACCGAGAGTCCGGTGATGATTGCCCGAAGGAGTCGTCAGCACCCAAGGCTCACCGGATGCTGAAAAGCTAGAACAGCGCTAAAAACGAAGAGATTCCGTGAAATCTATTCAACCATTTGTCATCGAAGCAAACCAAGAACGATCGAAAGAAGAAAGAGACATTCTGCTCATCCGAATGAACGTTGCCCCGAGTCAGACGAGCACGTTGTGGGCAGGCTCACGCGAGTCAGTGGATAGATGAAAAATGAAGCTCGGACTCAGCAGTACCAACTGCACCACCAGCGGCGGCAACAGCATCTCTTCGAGCGAAATGACGTCTTAATAATAATTGCGAGTCTCTTTCTCTTCCCATTCCGTCGAGTTCGGTCGCTTTTTTTGAGCAGCCGGTAAAGCCGTTCATTTGCGGCGCACGTCGATTCCGGGGCACACTTCGTTTACTCGGAGCTGGCTTCAATATTTCAAAGCCTACGTTATGTGTGCTTCTCTCGCAGTTCAAAATCAGTGGAGAACTCGAAGGAGAGCGACTCAAGAACCGCTCATTCGAGAATGAGTCTGAGCGGCTGAGATCGTCGAAGACACGCCGCAAACGAATGCACCTGAGTTTGCTTCTCAAAAACTGAATCGGGCCCGTTGCTCGGCAGAAGCCGAAACGGCCGAGATTGCCATGCGTGGATATATCTTCGTTCGCCTCCCAAATTTTGTTCAATGCGTTTTATGATGTCTTTCGCTGTTCGGCCGTTCGTTTAGGCTGCTGCAGTTTTTTCTTCTTATTTTTTTTATCTCGAAGGGAAAGCGGCAACTTATTAATGAAACTCCCGTGTTGGACGGCGTCTTTCTCCGCGCGGATGGAACGATATCTCGAAAACAGGTTTGGCGTCGAAGGGGGACGAAGTAGCTCACAGACAGAGACAATGATTGAGGCTCGCTTTCACCAGCAAATAGACCGTTTCGAAATTTGGCTTCGAGACCCTGCTCTTCTCGCAATCCATAGGGGGAAATCTCCGACAGAAACCTTCCTTGGTTCTCCGGATTTCACTTCCATGACGAACGAACGGCAGAGCAGAAATGAGATTTGCCCGGCAATCGCAAGGTTTGATCAACGCAATGCTGCCTCCCGAACCTTGACCGGTCCCTGACAGCGCGATGCCTCACTCCTCGGAAAAACCTGCGGATGACGGTCCGCGACCTGTATCTCTCGTCGGGGCTTATTCTGGCAGGTCATGCGACAGACCCATCAAACTGCTTCACGAGAGAAGATATAGAGGGCGCTCCCTCTGCTCGAATAGGTGGCGGATACAATGGATGGGCGACGAATTCTCGGAGAATTTCCCGGAGGGGACTCTAGGAAATCCCCGGTGATTCATCGACAATCGACCTCTGAGCTTCCCTAATCGATCTTCACATTGTGAAAGTGTGCTCATGAATGAGAATATTAGAATCCCACCTCTAGATCTTCGGCCTGATACAGCAGCAGTACTCCGGGGTAATGAGGGTCCGAGTCCGTCCGAGGCCGAATGCCCATCGGTCCCGCTCGTCTGTCCCCCTAATTTTTCCAAGGAGAGACTCCTCGTGCCCGGAATCCTTTTCGTAATTTTTCCGTGGCGTTCCTTCGGAGCTCGATTCGCTGAGCTTTTCCTCAGAAATTCAAGCCGGAACGATGTGTTCCGAGCCTCAATGAGACTTCCTCGAAATGCTCCGTTTTCCAGTGACAGCTGATGACTCATTCCTCGGAAGCGCTATGGTGTAGACGTAGAGCTTCCCCTGTCACGGCCTGCGTGAATGCGTGTGTAAGAGGTTACGTCATCGGGGAATGCCCGATGCCATCTCATCGGTTTCCTGCGAATTTTGAGGAGGGAAGACCCGGAGAGGGTCCGATGAGTAACCTAAGACTAGAAAAGGACCGGCGTCACGACCATCTGTGCACTCGAATGTCCGAACCCCTCCGACACGGGAGCCGCCGTAGCACCTGCTGGTAAGCGAAATAGTAACGAGTTCGAGTCTATCCGTTCTCGGACTGTCTCTCCGGAGAGGTCCCTTCGCCAGATTAGATAGATCGGACTGCCGAAGAACGATTATCCAATAATCATGAGCCTCTTTTTCCAGCGGCGGCTTCCGAAAGCTTCCTAGGCAGCTGCTAGATTAGACGATGCGTCCACCGGCTCGGAACTCAGAGCTCGCAGTGTCAGACAAGCCCTGACTGGCAGCATTGGGTACACGGAGATGTCGTGAAGACATTTCCGTTGGCCTTTAGAACGCTCGGACGTCCAACCCCGCCTCACATCCGATGAAGAGATTTCTCTCATCACCGCTAGGAGCAACGAAAACTCAGCATCATTCATCGAGACATGGAACAATCGTCCATTCACAATTTTCATTCGGAGAACTTGCGAGTGCTTCAATTCGAACTGGGGTCCAGGCTCTCACAAGCGCCTGTTCCTCACAACTCCGTGTTCCGGATGGGAAGTGTATCATCTCAGAGACCTCGACGCTCGTCGAGCTTCAAAAGCCCTCCACGATAGGAAGACCAGCTCCGAAAATCACCGAGGCTTCCGCGGACTTTATTCCCGATGATTGATCTGATCCTTCCGGAATCTCGTACCAGCTTTGAGCGCTCACCTTGCGACCTGAACCATCGTGCCAGCCCTTCCACGAGAGGTTTGTTGTCTACAGTCTACAGGGACTCCGATGCCGTACACTGAGCGGATAGTGAGAGCCTCACGCTCAGATTGTACTCCTCTCCGATATCGCGGCATTGGCAAATCAGACCGTTCGGGAATGCATTGATGCGAAGCTAGCGAGAGCAAAGCCCCCTCTGCTTTACGACATGCATGTCTTCGATATCCCATAGCTTTGCGGAGTAGCCAGCGGCCACACTGCCAAATAGATTCCGCCCCCTCGCGAATTCTTAAACCTTTTCAATCGTTCGACTCCTGATCCTGACATATACTATATTTGTTCACTCACGTATCGGATAGCGGCTTCCTCAGAAGACAATCACTCAGGGAAGCATTTCACGCGGGATATGGGGCTGCTTTTATCTGGAAACTCAAGTGCGATATCGATCCCATCTCTCACGTGGAAACGCGGCCCTGCTTAGGATAGGCGAGATTAGGATCTCTCTCCGAATGTATGCAATCAGCCAACTCATCATTGAGTGAAAGGGACGACTCGGCTGGTCTGAAAGAAGCCTCCGATCAGTAGTTCAGAAACGACATAGTATTTCCCTCCTGGAGCCAATAATCTCAATCCTCTCCCTGCAGAAAGCCGCACTGGATGTCTCAGGCCATGTTCGATCAAACTCTTTCTTACCCAACTCCCCTTGTATTGGGGCCGAAGAAGGCCGAGGACTGGAACTCTTCTGATTCTGCGGTGTACAGTGTTCGCTTCAAGGATTCGGGTTCCTGGTCATTTCACCAGGAGCGGATCACTCCTTTTAATTCGCAGCTCGCTATATTCGACGCTGAAGTCGGACTCGTTCAAGTCATAGCAATATGTATCAGTGTCATATCATATCGGAAACTCGTTCCGAAATTACCGCTGTAGCTGGACTGCTCGAACGATGCGAGATGGTTGTTGAGCTTGATCGACTTCCTCTCGTCCCATTCGATGGGGGTTCAGGAGGCGATACTCCACTTTTTGTATCGATTATAGAATAAGATGTAGCCAAAGTCTCAAGAAGAGGGTCTCAAGTCGAGCCGCCACCCTGAAGGAGCGATTTTTCAGAGACATTTTTTAGGTCTCCGAGCTTGAAGCTCCTTAAAACATTTTGTTCTCCTTCCCCGAGGAGTAGGACCAGTCTGCTAGGAAATCTACATCTGCTCCAAGAATACGCATGATCTCACGTATGCCATTCTCAAGGACCCGTGGGAAAGTCAGACTAGACTGCTCCAAGAACGAAGGACAATCTTCGTCCTTATAGAAATAGATCCCTTGTCCTTCTCCGAAGGATTCCAGACCACAGAGTATCGAGGGTGACTGAGTCAGCATTAGGCTCATCTCTAGTCAAGTTTATCTCTTGCTGGCTCGTTACGACGATTTCTCGTAGATCCCGGGCCACAACGCTCTCAGAAGACATCCGAATGGGAGTCTGAGGCGCTCGAAGGTTTGTGTCTCGAAATCCGAAGATCGCGATTCGGTCAAATGATCCGGACAAGCAATAAATGTGAACTTCAAAATCTTAGCGGCTTTTCTTCTTACTCGCCAGCGGAACTCCGCTGCAGCCCTTGAGTAATTCGCCCCGAGAGGTCGACCGTGAAGCTGTATGGTAAGCCTTGCCACCGAATGGAATGGCAAAACATCTTACGGAGAATAGAACGGAGTAGCGAGAAGAAGCCGCATTCGAACTCCCCCGATTTTCCCGTTTTCTGTAGTGGCGCGTGTGTGGCGAACGCGCGTCGTGATTGGTTTTCGTGAGAATCTCACGATTTTCTAATAGCGACCAACACATTTATCTATCTATTCGGTCCGTCGGTATGTCCGCCTGTCTTTCCTGGACATGAGCTTCATTCGATCGCGCATGATTTTATCCGGCGCTTACCGCGAAAGAGTCACCGTAAGCGCCGGGGAAGGCATCGAGGGTAGCACGAATAATTCATGGCTCAATTAAATCATTTGAAACATTTCCAAGTCAGATTTTTCGGTTCCTCTAATTATGAACGTTCGCCTGTGCACGACCGTTCGGGCTATCGAGATATCATCCGCTGTCTGAGGTGAGAGAGAGTAGGGGAGGTCACAATGGGACTGCAATGATTCGAGAGTACAAGTTTATTATGGAGATGGAAAATGAAGACCATCGAAGCGTCATGCGTTGCACGAAGCAGACTTCTTCCCTGCCGTCGCACGCCGACTACCGCCGAATATGAGAAAACATCGCAGGATGCAGAATGTACCAGCCGCTGCGCCGTTGCTTCTACGAAAACACATGTCTGCGTAGTCTTCATGCCTGGAATTCTCTCGACTAGATGGCGAGGAATTCTGAAAGGTATATCATAATCGACTCCACTGTTCTCTCTTCCCCACTAATACTTCTTTCATGAAAGCTCGCTCTGCGACGACTTTATGCTGAGTTCAGCTTGGCAGACTAATAAAATTGATTCGTAATCGAAGTTCAAAGGTCACCAGCTCCTATCTCGTTCGTCGGTTATATCTCTCAAACACGATTTCTAGTTCCGACTGAGCTTAGTGAATCAGCTGCCGCCGACTCGAGGCGACTACGTTTCACCCGATGCGAGATAAATGAGCAGAAATGGTCGAACTCACCCACCAGGACGAAAGGCATCTCCTCACTCTTGGAGACATTTATAGAAAAAATCCCCGGGGTTCCCGAGTCAGGGACTCAGGTGGTTTGTGGGCGTAGAACTACGTGAACACGGAACACGTAGTTCCGTGAGTTCGAAGATCTGCGAAAGATTTTCGATACTACCCTCCGTTCGACGAAGGGTATCACGAGATTTCCTCTGGCCGTTGTTCAAAAGACGCTTTTTTTAGTTTGAGGAAAACGAGATCAGAGAACTCAACTGCGAGAACGGGATTCGGTCGGTGGCAACCTTCGAAGACTTCGGCAAATTTTCTAAACTCAGAAATGTTGACGAATGACATCAAAATCTACTTATTACTCAACCGACAAACTTCAATCGGATATACGGTCCGATATCTGCACCGAGTGCGGCGTCGTTTTCCGCTTGGCAACCCGCAATTCGGACGGCAACCGGTACGTGACCGAGTGCCACACTTCCTCGTGGAGGATATAAGGATTGGAGAACATCGCGACTATGCGTATGAAAGGTACATCAGATTCCATGACCATGTCCGCCTAGGAGAAACGCTGCTAC
>NW_003805473.1:187461-408875 GCF_000255335.2 Galendromus occidentalis | reverse complement strand
ACATATACAGCCATCTACCATTTTCATTGTCTAAACGCTCTGTTTCAGAGAAATAAGCTCGACAAGTTTGTTACACAGGTGACTCGCATAGAAAAAGTGCGTAAGCCTCTGGCAGACGACCCCAGCACATACGCATGCTATCTCCGAGATTCTGATTTTTTCGAGCTTTGGCCCCCCAATACTCCCCATTGAAGTTGGTGCCCGTTACCGGGGGCTATAGCGTAGTTCTACGCTAAAAGGTCTCCAGAGCGTGAACAATCAAGGAATTGTAAAGCGAATCCAAGGAACGAACGGACCCAATGGAACGACCGATTGGAATCTCGACTCAATTCGGAAGAGCGGAAAGATCCTCTACGTGATCTTGAACGTCCAAGGCGCTCTTCTTCGGTGCAAATATGACTTCCTTTTCGCGTTGCTTCTCGATCCGTGTTTCTATCCTATCCAGACTGAATGAGTGCTCTTCCGTGCAAGAAAGCCCCGACACTTCAAATTTTTCATTTTTCGATTCGCGCCGGTCCGCGGGTTGCGGTTACTCCGTCCGACGATTAATACTTGCTGTGGTCATTGAGAATTCCTTTCGCCACACGAGCAAACTCCTGGTGAATTCAGCGCCTGAGGCGAAACATCGTTGACGCGGGCAAAGATGGACGACACCGAAAACGAAATCATCGATGGCTGCGTCGACGGAATCTTCAGCGAAGCGAACGGCGACCAGAGCCCAAACGGCGATAGAGTACATACAAGTTTTCACAGTTTTATGAAAGTTGGGGGAGTGGAATCTCCACATCCTTATCTGTCTCGGGTGAGACCCTATGCCGATTATGATATGAGCGATGCGATATTCGTCAAATTACCAGAGAATGTTTTTGGTGGGAAACGAGCAAAACTGCCACGGGAAGGAACTGAAGATCCTCCGAAGATCGCCCTCCCATAGATTCGTTCCGTCCGTCGAGTAAACAAGGAAAGTTCATAATCGAACAAGAGAATTTCTGCGAAGAATTCGCTCGGATCTCACAGTGAATGACTCATATGACCCTCGATTCCGAAAACGAAGATGAGACCGCTCGCTTCGAGATATGTACGCGTTATTATTGAAAGCATTCCAAGCCTTGGGGTGACGCCATTATCACTATCAGCTACGCGCAAAGTAAAGTGCTTGTCTTTCAGTCATTATTGACCGACTTCTTTCTCGCCGTCGGTCGGTGTGAACTGCTCTGTGGTGACTCGCGATAAGTTGTTGAAAGTAAAATCCTCTTTGCAGATCCACAGAGATCTAGTGAGTGAAAAGAGGGGAGTTGCTTGTTGCGGTTGGTCGGTAAGTGGCTTTTGAAGCTGCGATATCGTTTACACCGTCGTATTGACTATGGAGTTCGAGCTATTGACTTTGTGAGATAACGCTGGGAATGAGTGAACAGTTCACACGCCTTTCTTAGCTGTACGGAGCACGAACAGACACACTCTCGCTCACGAAAGCTCCAAGTCTTACCGGCGGAAATGCTGACAAATCGTTTGCTCGACTTCTCCATAACGAACGAGCGATCCCTAAGTCAGGGAGTCTAACTCCTCCACTACTTTTTCGACGGGAGGAAAGGATGCCTTCACCGTTGCTCAATCAGTCGATTCAGGATGAATGCGATTCGCAGCTACTCGAATAATATCATCAGTCGAGGAGTTCGAAATTGAGGAAACCGACCAATCGCGACTCAGACCCTTATTCATCGTCCCAGCGTCATGGACGGAAGAAAAAATCATGGAATATGAGGTCTCTTATGGATCAGGCGTCTACGGAGCTCCTACCGTTAGATCAACATAATTATGGACGAATTCGTCGCACCTCGGAGCGAGTGCGGAGATACACGGCGGTGATATACTTCCTTGTTTTATGCTTCTCGGGTGCCTCAATTTGAGCGTTCGAAGCCAGCGATCCAAGCACTTACGGAATCTGCACAAGCTCAGGGAGGCGGGTGACGGATACGGCTTCAGTGCCGCGGCATATTGTCAGCTATGCGACTCGATGCGTCTAGGGACTCGATCGGATCGATCCCGTCTCGATTTTCTGACTCGAAGCCCCCCTGTGCCGTGTGCATCCCATGGTTTCGCGGATCCGCAATAGTATTCCATGATAACGGGGAAAACAGAGACTGAGGAGCTTCTCCGGAATTCAATTCGCATCTATTATAGGTATGTAAAAAATTGGCGTCTTTCGCGTTGGCGACATTCTTGATTTGGGGCAATCCGCAAAACTTAGAAGAGGGACTAATCACAGAAGAGAACGAACAGTCGACTCAATCATCCGCCGCTCGCTCATTGCAGTACCCAGCAGTGTAAACGCCCGAAGAATTCGACGACGTGTGCGTAAGAAGCTTTCGACTTCTTCTGACGCGCTGTAGGTGACTCTGCTCACGATTTCTGAATGAAATCTCTTTGAATGGCCGTACGCTTTTACGGCTCATGCTAATCCTACGATAGCGATCGGCGCGAGCCGGAGAAAAAGAAGGAAGAAGAGGAAAACAAGAAAAGGCCTAAATCATTTGATAATCCCTTCATGGAATTCATTGCTTGTCAGTCCGTATTTACAAAAATCATCATTGGGCTTGTCTGCAGCATTGTGGAAGGGAGGGGGTGCCACCGATGGAGAAATGTTTCTTTGCATGGTGTCCTTCCGCATCAAGAAGAATCGCAATAGCATACCGCGAATTAAATCTGAGACGGAAACTCCTCCCCAACGCTAACGAAAAACAAGATCCTAAGGCCGATCGGGATGGTGCGATCCCAATGATTAAATCAGATATGGGCAGTTTTTCAGAACGTGATGGACTCCGGGGATTCCATTTTCTTGAACGGAGTCGAGCAACCCCAAAAAGGAAGAGCGATCAAATCGGTATTCGTCTTGTCTCACGATGCTACGACCGACATGTTCTAGTGCTCGTCATAATTCACTTCGTAAGTAGCGAGACGCTTGTTTTTCGGCTTTCATGAATGGGGGAAACTGGTTGTGCGTATGAATGCCTGCCTTTCTGCTCGTTTGTTGGTCCATCGCTCTGTCTGTGCATCCGTTGCTAAACCGCTCGCTTGATGTTTTGCCTACCCGCAGCAGAATGAGGCGAAATGCAAGGCGGTCGAGCAACGGCCGGCGGATCGAGCAGACTTCCAGTCGAGCAGGTCGCCGATTGATCGGACGAGCGAGCCGGCCAACCAACAAGCCGGCGAAAGGGGAACCATCTAAGCGACCAACGATGTACGGTAGAGCAATAGGCTGGAAGTCTTGAAGAACCGCCTCCAGATTTTTCTCGTTTGGTCAACATTGAGGCACGCGTCCGCAACGAGCGTTTAGTCACGGGTTGGAAATATTCCCACCATCTACCTCCAGCGCCGTCGCGAACAGCTTCACCGCCACCAAAACAAGAAGACCAGCACCATTACCAGCGGGTGCGATCGCGGCCAATGGCCAGCGCAACGAGCACTCGCCATTCTACAGAATTCCGAATAATGAACGTACTCGCTTTCCATTAATAAACAGAACTCAGACCTCGTTATCGAACCCTTCGGTGATTCCCTGGACGGTCTTCACTTGGTCATGGGAGGCTCTGGTACCGATCGGTATTCCGGACCGCGGCACCAGAAGTCGCTCTCGTCTATTATCCAGGCCGTTTCGAAGACTTGAAAGGATAGCTCGCTCGGTAGACCCGGATCGGAGATCACCAGACGGGGTTTACGATTTCGCCAATTAGCCAACTACGGTGCCAGCGTTTCGCAACTCTGCGCAGCGTCACTAGGCGGCTGCGAGCTCATGGCGATCCAAAGTGATCATTAAAAGGACTCGGGCTCTCATTCACTCAGAGAAACAGAGCTCTGCGAAAACGTCTGACTGCAGACTGCTCGCTTGACCACTCGGTCGGTCAGTCATTCAGTTCGTTTTCGTTCGCTCGTTCATTCGTTCGTCTGTTTGTCTCTCGTCCATCAGTCAGTCGAGCAGTCTTTGGTCAATCGACATTTCATCTTTGACAGTCTGTAATTAGTCTCGAGTAAACGGCACGCCAGCGTAGAGAAATCGATGGCATTTTTTTTTGTTCTGATTCGTCTCTGATAAATTGCTCCTCTTTTCAGTTCATCGGTCGAGCTCGCTCAACTCTTTCTGCTCTCGTTCTATGGCTATCATCAATTTGCTCCGTTGTTCGTCTACGAGAATTCCAAGCTTGAAGATTCCTCTTACGCAGACATTATACGCATGTGGCGTTCCGAATGGTGAAGGGAAGAACGCTCAAGAACTTTCTCCCCACCCTAATCAAGGTGGAGGAGGCGGTGGCGACCTCAGAGGCGGGCAGCCTTAGTTTCTCGCGCCTTCCCCCACGGGCGTTTCCGGGCTTCTCATGGAGTTCTAAACATCCGAGGGCGACCATAAAATTGTAATGCACCTCACATGTAGACTTTTTCCCGGAAGCCTGGAAGAACATTTCACTTGTCAACGACATGACGTCGAGCGGTCGTCTTGCACTTCATCCTGGCTCGGGTTGTTCGTTGCACGTCTACCGACGAGTCGGTAAGTTGTTGGATTGGTTCCAAACTGTCTGCTTCTCCTTCCCTGAGTGGATTCCTCGTCTGTCGCTGCCGCTGTCAGCGAGCTTCAAAGTCCAAAATCAAAATCCTGAAAGACGTCCGTCGTGTTTCGTGTATTTCGTATTTTCTTTCCTCTGACCAAGCGAGCAGCCGAATGTCTTGACTGACCGTATATCTGTCTGTCGGTCCGACCGACCGTCCGTCCGTCTGACTGTCTGTCTGTCCCTCCGTCTGTGTCTCCGTCAGACGGTCCGTTCGCTTGCTTGCTCATCCAAACCTCTATCTGTACACGCGGCACTCTGTGAATCCTTCTCCGTTTCGCTTAATTCTCAGTTGGCTTCTTCATCGGTTTCTGCTCCGGTGTAATGGCATTTGACTGCGGTGGCTGAAGACTCTCAGTTCGACTGACTGACTGTCCGTCGGTCTGTCCATCTATCTATCTGTTCGTCGGTCGGTCCGTTCATCCTTCCGCCGATCCATTCCACTTCGTCTATGATTCTGCCTGCTAAATCGCCCTCACCCCCGCGTGACCTCTGACCTCATGAATGAACGTAGTAGGAAGGTCATGTTCTGTTCTGTGGCGATAGGTAGACTTTTCCTTCCATAAACTGGACGCGGAGCATAACTCTTCTTGACCCACAGGTTTGAAAATTTCGAGCTTCGGCGTAAAATCAATCCATGGCCGATTTCAGCGCGTTATCGGGCTGCTTCAGAAGGTCTCCACTGAACCATCGCTGGGCGAACTCGAAGAAGTTCCCCTCAAGGTGCTGGATACTATCCCCTTTTCCCCGGGCCCTTCGACGTCAATCGTTCCCCTGCTCCCGTGAGCTCAAAGGAGAAGAGAATCGCACCTATGTACGTACAAACGCTTCCGCCGAACATAGTTCGCGTTCTCGGAGATGTCGTGACTCGGGACGGCCACCTCAGATCCACCGCGGCGCGAACCACCTCAACGTGAAGTACTTCCGCCGGGGCCCAAAGTGTTCTGCGGTATTCCTGGCTGCTGTCTCGACTGCCCGATCGGTGCTCATTGAATAGGAGGAATTATTAAACTAGCGAATGAACGAAAGATGCGATTTCGTCTAGCGGAGTCCTCATGCTCTCCGTTTCAAGAATTCTACAGGTTATCCGTCGTTGATATTACGACAACGAAGAAGCCTACGACTCCCAGCTAGCCGACCCGAGCTAGAGCTCGCGCTCTTCTCTCCCGACATGGCTCCCAGACTCAGCTTGACAGACAGCTCACTCTTCACTGCTCGAACGCGAAAAATCATTTATTGGACAGCTATCGGGTGTCTCCTTGTATGTCTCCTCTACAATATTCGGCGAGCGTTGCGGTGGTGAAGAGTCTGAAAAAGCAGCAAAGAGATTCCCTGACGTAAAATCATCGGAGATCAGCGCTCATGAGAGGTCGAGAAGAGCGACTCCGACCATCTGATCTGGTAATTTCGAACGTTTGAGAAACTCCTCCAGGAGAATGCTCCCTCGAAGTGTCCGGACTCTGCCCCATCCCGTGAGCTTACGCACCCCAGACCGAGCGGTGACGGAGCAGAAAGGTTCACCTGCTAGGAGATCTTCGAACGCGATCGGGAAGCTTCGTTTCACTCCGCGTAATTCGCCTTATCCCGGAAATCGCTTGAAAAACTGAATGGAGAGTCTGCTGTTCCAGGCTGCGTCACCTTATCATTTCTCGATAACTCTCGGTTATCTTTGGATGACTGCGACGGCCGGTCGCGCTGTAGATGCGGCTGCCCTGATCGCCACCGTCCATGAGGAACGAGGAGTCGCATCGAGCTGGCTTCACGCGAGAGGACAATAATCTTCAGTCATGGTCGGATGATTGCTACGAAAATATTGGAGGAAAAATTAGAAAAGCTGTGAGTCGATCTGTCATCGGAAGTAGAATATAAAGGATGGCTTCTGAGCGCCGCCGGTCGAACGACGCGAACCTTACCGGAGGAACAAGCGTTATCGATCACAGGTGGCGCGCGCCCAAACCTGTCAAAACGGTCGGACTCTTGAGTTTTTTCTTCAGTGAGGAAAAAACTCCTTTCGTTTTTCCCTTCGCGATGCTCGTTGGATTCTGTTTGCGGTACTGAATCTTTCTCTACCGACGACGGCTACCAGCAGCACCGGCGTAAATCGATGATTGACTCGCTCGATGCGCATACCGTTGCGGTTTGCTGTGTGCGATCTGTGTGAGCTTTGATTGTGTGAGTCTTGGTGCCAAGCAGGGTAAGTTCGTATTTCGAGGCGTGGTGATATGCTGGCTGGTTGACTGACTGTTGTTGCTGCAGCAGCTCCGGCCTTACTGTGTTCAACTCGCTGGCTGGATATTCCGTGGCGATGATGGAATTGACGCCGTATTGGATCGAGTGGAGCAACAAGAAAGCACATCCCACATTGGCCAGTAAATCTCGAACGTCGCCGACGACGACGTCCATCCAACAGTCGTTCGGCCGGCCGGTCAACTAGCCAGCGAGCCAGCAGCTTGTGGTCGCCATCCAATTAAGAACAACGGCTCGCGGGCTGTCATTAAATTCGCTATAAGTCTTCAGTGATGTGATCGAACCACTTTTTCGTTCTCCTCGGGACAATACCGGATCTCTGCCAGATCGACATCCCATCACATCGCCCGAACGACCGAGCGACCGAGCGGGCAGGAAAGCAAGCCGCCAACCGTCAAGATAATTTATTCAGAGGATTGCATTCAGCTCGCAGGGGTTGCTGTTGTTTCCATTGCCGATTATGGCTGGTAGATAATCACCAAACAACTCGAGCGTCGTCTTCGACCGATTTCACTCCGGGCTTAGGCGACGACTCAACAACGGAAAACGAGATCCGAATTCATGGATCGCTCCATCGCTCACTCGGTGCAACCCGAGCGCGTTCGGGAGTTTTAAGCCGGTTATGCGTAATGCGCGCTTCCTGCGGCCGGCTTCGGATTTCGGTGCTTCCCCGCTCGATCGAAGAGGTCGGGCGCTCCGATCTCGATCGAGTCGAACGATCTGATTGACACAGGAGATGATGAGGATAGCGATAGGGACGATAATTGCGATGAGCCGGATAGGGATGATAATGAATGACTTAGACCGAAGAACAATGTGGAGCACAACGCTCTTGATGGCGGCGGGGACAGGGTGAGCTGATCGAGGAAAACAAGCCGATTGTGTGCAACCCTCGGCCCGAGCTGACTCCGAGCACTTCTCCGAGAAATCTACGGCTGTCGGCAGAAATGAGCATGAATGCCACGCAATTTTCTCTTCAGGACCCCGAGCTGCCGAGTGTGCGGGAAGGGGTCAGAGATGATAGCGTCAGTCCCTCACGGAGGTTCCTCCCACCTGCTGTAAAGGATTTCGTGAGGACGTTCATGAAGTGTCACACATCGGACGGCAGCCGGAGTGCTCGACCTGACATTCCAGACGTGAACCTATACATATTATATATGATGCTTGACGTACATTTTCCAGCGTTTTTCCCCGAGCTCTAACCGTCAGAGGAGATGGATACATTCCGACGCGGAGGGAAATCGAATGAGACCCACCGGGTCGACAGATCGACCGGGCCACTGATCTACTGGTATACGATGCAAAAACCGCTTACGCCCAGTCGAGCCGCGACCGTACGTCGAGGAAACTTGGGCAACGATCCTGAGATCATGAGCAGCGAGAGAGAGGGTGAGAGCTGAAATTAGTCGACAAGAACGATGTCGACGAAGAAGAATGTCCCCTCCTGATCGTAGTTGCCTCGGACTTCGTTTTCGGTGAGGTACCGATTTCGGAGCGTCTGTGCTCTCGATGACGGATGAACGGATCTGTCCGGGAGTCGGCGGAATTGGAACTAATTGTCTGGCGGGGAAACGAATTTGGCGTTATCCGTAAAACGACGCGAAGCCAACGATGCCAACCGAGCGATCAGCCGAGAATTCCTACGGGATACTACGTGTCCGCGCAGCACTCAGGCGAGATGAGTTCAGAAAAAAAACAGCGTTTAAACCTGTGTGGAGGCTTTTCTCAAAATTAACCCAAGCTCTTGACCCGGGTCGTCGCTCGCGCGGGCGGCGGCGGCGTCGGCGGTCAGGTGTAATCGATGCAGTTAAGAAAATATACCGAAAGCTCGCAAATCTCTGGGTTGTCGATTCCTTCCGATCCCCACCGTTGGTCCAACTAAATGAAGTCTCGCATCCTGGTTGAAGAAAAAGGATTTCAAGAATTCTACCTATTTGACCCGCATCAAGCCGCCACCTACGAACGGCAACTAGCTTGAAAATTGGCGCAAAGCTTTCTTTCGAGACGATGTCTGAAGTCGTTACGAAGCGGCGAAAGCGTTTTTTGAGTGACCTCGCGCACCTGTTTCTCTTTGAGAATGGGATCCGAATCCTCGCTCTCAAGCCAATCAACGCCCCCGAGAATGGCGTTGATCGCTCGAGCCGGTATTCGGGCCGGTTCGCCATTGGGGGTACGATCGCCGAATTCCGTCAAACGAGTCACCTCTGATTTTGAGCGCCTCAAAATTAATTTTTTCAAGAAGGAAAATACACGAATCCACCTCATTCATCGGATGGCTCCTCTTTTGGTTCCTTTTCCTGCGACCCTCAGCATTTGCATCCGATCGCCGGGTCACAGGATGCGCTGATCGAGCGGCGCCATCGCTCCCTTCGATCCTTGCCGAAAGCTTCCTACTCAATCCTGCGGATCGCGCGACCGATCACGGGACCGATCGCGATGCATCTTCCGCTCCGAAATTCGAGTCATAGCTCTTGTGATGGGTTTTTCGATTCCCCGACATACCTAGGGTTCCGATATATGACTTCCACATCACGGATCGTGTGAGATTGAAGACGACACTTTGAGCGCAAAGTTTTGTGCCTTCAGCCATCTCCGATAATTATTATGAGCAGAGAAACACAGCCGTCGGTGTCGGAGTAGAGCATCACCGCGCGCTCAACAGTCGTCAAGCAGACTCCGGATTCCTACGGTAATCATCGGCTCGAAACGCCCCTTCCGTGAACGGAGCAAGTCGGCCAGTTCACTTGTTGCTCTTCTCGTTGCTGGAGTTCCGTTAGGGGCTTCGAGCCATCTTCAGCAGATCACTTCGCTTAGCTTTCTCCAGCAGGATCGCAACCCCCCGCCGGTGCCCCATAAGCACCTGAGGCGTGGCACTCCCCCGCCACCCGGATCTCAAGCGAAGCCGCAACGATATTTATTGACAGAACAACTAGCTCTATATGATCATCATCGACGTCCTGGGCATGACGACGGCCGGCCGGCGTCGACGAATAGATTTTGACGATTTTCAAGTCGTGACCGGCGAACCCACTCCCGTAGAAGAAGGTCAGTCAGGTGCAGAACATTTACAGGTTCACAAAGGCAGACGACAGGCATGCAGACAGACCGACCGAGAAAGTGGCCCAGACGAGGGTCTCGTGTCTTCTGAATGATGGGATGGTTACAACTTACTGTCATTGTCTGGGTGACTTCGAAAAACCCGGTTTCAGCGAGCAGACGTTTTTTGTCCGACTGAATCGTTCAGTGAGAAGCCCCGAAGATGAGATGGAAGCGTTCTGAGCAAACACTTACACCACACTCCCTGCCCGACGTTCGGAGGCGAACTTGTGATCTCCGGAAGGAAGCCCGATTGATCACACTCGCCCCAACACCCACTCGTCGGGAACATCACTTGCTCGGGGTGCCAGCAAGGCATAATTTCTCCGAGCTTTGTTTTGATTCGCCTTGTTTCGACATCCGACCCCTCACTCTCGAACCCTGAAGTACAGTGAAAATCTTGCCAGTCATCCCCAGAGTGATCGATCCGAGATATTCGAGGTCCCTGAATGTCCCGTCGCGATCAATAAATGTCTAAACAGGTCGATCCACGTAGTTGCTTGCCTTCTCTCGGTGGCTCTTAAAGCTTTCCAGTCAGCTCTTCGATTAACTCCTAGATGATCTTGCAAAAGCGACGGCAGATTTTCGGAACTCACCTCGAATCGGGTAATGTTTCGGCCTCGGGAGGTTTCATCCACCCTCATCGATTTTGCTCGCTACATGAGAGCATGTGTAGCAGGGAACTTTTTGGAAGACTTTGGGCCAAGGGACAATATCGATATGACTTTCAGCACATATTTTATTCAACATTTCTGTTTCTTTTAATACTGATCGATTGTACGGATGAGCTCCGTCTCCGACGAATTGTCGCTATTATGTACAGCACGGATCACAACTTCGTTGGTTAGCTCCATTGATTTGATTCGCTAGCTAAATATGTACACACATTGGCACTTGGGTTTGCCTTTCAACAGACATTTCTGTGTTTGGCTTGAAATTCTCACAAAATCCATTCGAGCCTATCCATCGAAATGACGTTCTTTCGGTATCTTCAACCACCGCTGAGAGCGAATAATTCACTCGCTCCGAAAGCTAGATCTAACTACGAGTAGATTCTGTACACAAAATACACTGCGGCGAAATACTGGAGCGTCTCGTGAAAATCGACGACAACTTGACTACAGCGATGTGACACCAAGATTGGTTTGCGCGTTCAGAGACATTGAACCGCGGGGATTTTTCGGCTGATGCCTTTTCATGTGCAGAGCGAGATGATCCGAGCGCGCGAAAGATCTTCCGCAAACCTGGCAACGGAAAGGTTTGGCTCCGGTATGCTTTCGGTAGTGACGCGTCAGCTCGTCGGAACGCGCGAACCGCCATTGGCAATCGTTCCAATGGCAACGATACGGCTTCTCACCTGAAACGACCCAAGCTCCCAATCAGAGATCATTCATCTCCGCTTCCTCGCGCGCTCGCCATCACCGTCGAACCGGTGAAGATGAGCTCTCAGAAACTCACCCGTGTGTATTCGCTGATGTGCTTTGAGGTGCGAGCTCTTCGTGTAGACTTTGTCACAGCCGGGAAAATCGCAATGATGAATCCTACGTTTCTCGAGATCAGGGTTGTTGCGTCGATTGTACGTTCGTGGTGTGATCGTCGCGTTGGGCAAGGCGGTCGTTGGTACTCGCGCCGTGGGACTGATCTGAGGTGGAATCGCCGGTGGCGAAAGCGAAGACGACGAGGAGACCGGCGGCCAACAGTACGACGAGTCTGTCTCCAATTTGGGAACTGGAAAATAATTCAGACTGAGCTCTCGCTCTAAAGTAAGCTCCAGAAACTATCTCGTTCCCGCAGGAGGCCCGAGGAGGTCCCATGCGAGAGGTTTTTCCGGACGAGTCCAACTCACCAAGCGGAGATTGTTCCCAAAAGCTGTTTGTGGGTGTTTGGGGAAAAGCCTGTTCAGGTTCTGTTTGGTGAATTTGAACTGCAGCACTACCGTGGATATAATAGCTAGGTTCGTGCTGCAGGAAGAAGTCGTCGATTTGGGGTGCGTAGCGCTTTGGGGCTTCGTTTGGGTATCGCTTGAGACCTTCGGATGGAGCCACTATCGATGTTGAGTACCTCGACTTGTCTTGAGATCCTGGATAACGGAGTTTATTATAGTCGTTCGATGAGTCCAACTGGAGCATCGGCGGAGGAAGACCGGTCTGAGGGGGGCCGGGCGGCCAGAAAGGTGATTGCGGGCATTGGGATTGGTAGACGGATCCCACTGGGTAGCTGGAGTTGAGCATCGAATTTTCCAGCTTCACCTGGATGGTCAGCTCCCGATTAGATTCACATCATTCCCACGGGAGCTCGCCTGCTCACTCAAGCTGTTTAGGGCCTCTTTCAGGAGGTTACCGCAACTCACATTGTGATCCTGCTGCGGCGATGGCCAGGACCCTCGGAGTGGGGCTTGTGCTGGAGGTGTTGTTGCGGGGGAACTCGTGTGAAGATATGCCCACCTTTCCGAGAGACTCTGTAAAGAAGATCGATTTCAGAATCAATCTCGAGAACCCATGACTGACCTCAATCACTCATGATTTGCCGTTTTTTTCCCGTTCTGAGACCGGGGTGAAGCAACCCATCCAGGTCTCGGGCATCCTCAGAACCTCGCGTCTGAGCTCGGGGCTTTCCCACCGGATATCGCTAGACCGAGTGTCAGAGTAGAAATCGATAGGGAGCGAGCTCTTCTCGACCGTTCTGAAGCGATTTCCTGCAGACCGGGTAGCCAGCATGAATCTTGTCCATAGCCGATTGGATATCGAGCGAGCTGACTGAGGCGAGGACCCTCAGACTTCACCGAATGAGGAACGATAATCGCCGGTCGATTGATTCTGAGCTGATAGCTGCGTCCGCAAGATTTCTTCCTAGAGCCTTCCCCGTGATCACGACTCATTTATTGAGCGACTTGTCGCGTAATTGCTACGTGAGGTGTCTCGTAAAAGCCTGAAGGTGTCTGGGTGAGAGGAATAACTCCTTGTCAATGATACGAACACTTGGGAGGCCAAGATCCCAGCTGACTCGTCCGGCATAAACCCAAATCTGAGACCTTGATAGATCTCCACACTAAAAGTGTAGTATACGGATTTGATGGCTTTCCAAGTCTTTCAATATATTTCGAATAGAGCGGATGAAGGCGTGAGAAATGCTTTGGCGTTGACCGCATAGTAACGAAAGCTCGGCAGACGGTCGGCGGAACCGCGGAGACGAACAGATCGCGTCATTTGCTCTAGCGTGGGCCTAAGCAGCACCTTTTCAATGAATGGAATCGTCACCTTTTCGAAAAGCTGTCAAGGATTTCTCACAGCTGAGCCGGACTGACGATATTGTCCGTGAATCATCATCACCGCTCGTTTTACGATTACATTGAACGGCGAATCGGTCTTTGATCTCAGGCAAAACTTTCTCGGAGCAAATGTTTACGACACAAACCCCGAAGTTCCGCGTCAAAAGCTCTTGTCTGTCATCGCGCATACAGCGGGGTGACCGCACGCCGCCATTCTGTGCATCACAGGCGTGCCTAATCGATAGGAAACTGCATCGAGCTGGACTCGGCACGAACGACGACGCATCAAGAATACTCTTTAAGTCTTCCGAGATAAAAACCCGTCGATCGCTCCCGTGAGTCATGCGCAGTTTTCCCGATTCGCTCGATGGTATCGACGGGAACGCCGTGCTTGCATGAATCCCACTGAAAGAAGCTGCTGAGTGATGCTTAGTCCTCGAAAATCAAATCGTTTACGGTCTGACACATCTCGTCAAGTGGCGTGGGAAGGTAGACAGATACACACGCAGACAGATCCACTCTTACACACATTCACACTTTCGGCTAGTCGGCCGCTTAACCTGCCATGTTGACATTGCAAGGCTACGTCAACCGGACACGTAACCTTCCGGATGATTTTCAACAGTTCAGCGAGACACCGAACAGTCATTCATTTCCCCACCGATTCGAGGAAATCTACATCATTTGAGACATGTTCACCTTCGGATGACGTTCCCATGAAACTTTGGGGAACAACGTAAAGATTAGGGACGTCTTCGTCGATAGCCGAGGATCTCTCGAACGTTCTCTAATTGAGAATACGCCAATCGGTCTCGAGCACACTGCGCAATTTTTCTCTCGCTCGCGAGGCTCGTTCGAACCATAGAACTTATATACCGATCGGACACAACCGCTGATTTCGCAACTCGGCGCCGCCGAGACGACGCGAGTGACGACGATCCTGTGTTTTTCTGACTTGACTCGACAACTTTCCCCTCCACGCTCCATTGGTGATCATTCATTTTGTCCTTCCGGCCGGTCGATAATTATTTGAGAAGACCACACACAACAGCTCCATGGTCAGCGTGCTGCTTCAGACCGATACTTCGTGAACCTCCATTTCAGGCTCTATCCCTCCGATCACTCCGAGTTTCGGAGAATCCGATCGGAACCGGGATTTGAGTTCTGCGTGGAGGAGGACCTCGGGAGTCTTCCAGCGCAGATTGGAGTATTTGCCCCGTTTCAATGCTGGATCACATGACGGAGAAAGAGACGGACGAACGCCTCGTACGGAGCGTTTGTTGTTTCCAAACGTAGTCGTTCGTCGAGTGAAGGCGGGCCAAAAGAGACTCGTTCTGAGGACCGGTTTTGGATTTCGGAACAAGGTGAGCGAAAGCCGACAGGAGATGAAGAGCCCTCTTGTCTCCACAAGTAAATTCGAGCAGAGAAACTCCCCAGAATTCATTACGGAACCTCTCAGACTGCAGCATCTCCAACACATCGCTCCCGTCGTCGCTCACTCGCATATCTTGACGAAGTTCCCCCCCAAATACTCAAGATGAACTCCGTAACGTGCAGTGATCGGGATCTCGGTAATAACGATTGGCCCAAAATAAGGATTGGATTCTCGCCATGGCAGGCTCTGCCGAAGGAAGGAGCTCTGTTGAATCGAGTCATCTAGACGAAAGATTACGCACCTGTCCAGTGATTGAGGCTCCATTTAACATGATCGATCCCAGCGAAGCTCCGTCGGGCACGATCTGGTCATCCAGTGTTGCACTCAAAATGAGATCACACATGACAGCCGGCGCAAGACACTATCATCGGACATCGGTATCCGCGCGTGCACAGAATTCTGATCTTCGTAGATAAGTCGTTCCACTGGTTCACTTTGAGCACATGCGTCGCGTTGGAAGAAGAGCTATTTCGAAGCGCCTTTCCGGAATGAGTGCCGGAACGGGTGAAAGTTACCACTCAGGGGGAGCACAGCACTCGCACCGAAGAACCTGACGCGAGACAGAGCACTAATGAATAAAATCTACTGGTCTAGAAACGATAATATTCTGCCGATAGAATCGTTCGTTGGACGCAGACGTCTGGACGGACTCGAAACGGAAGACTCGATCCGCCGCTTCACTGCCTGGTGTGCGACCACGACTGAAGACGGTCGAACGGTTTACGCGACGCCGAAACCGAAACCAGGAGGAGCCAATATATCTTGAGGGAGGCCCGAATCGTTCACGACTCCTCCTTCCAGTGGCTGACACGATGTCTGGCTGGTGGCTTGCCGGTCGTCTGACTGGCTAACTGGCTAGCTGGTTGGCTGGCCGGCCGGCTGGCTGGTTGGCCGACCGAGACGTTGCGGTAGTCGCGAGTCAGCCCAAGGAGTGCCACGAGGACCCCACTCAATGGATTTGTAGTTTATGACGAAGGACCGTACACAATGAATGCGGCACGTGTACTTCAGCAGGTCTGAGCGCGCTCCTTCCCCTTGAGACTAGGCGGGCAAGAACGAATTTAAACCGTTTTATGAATGATGAGCTTCTTAAGACCCGAAGATCTCGTAGTGGTAAATTCGGACATTACCCGGGGTACCTACGAAGGGAAGAGCGGCTAATACTGATTCGTTGGGTGGCTTGACGAAAGTTCCAAAACTACGAATAAACAGGAAGCCTCGGTCGAAGTTTATTGAGGGATCTAGGTAAGCTACAACGTTCACTCATCAAACCTCAGGACACGACAGTAGGGATCTCCGAGCTTGAAATGTTCCTCATAGCGGATTTTTTCGCTCTTTAGTGAGGTGTGGTCTTTAATACCAGCAGCTAAGGGCTTACTTCCACAACGGCTTCCCTCGACGAATTAACATTCCTCTTGCTTTCCTGCTGGTCTGAGGCCGTCTGATTCACTCCTGCCGAAGCTTGACGGTGCGTACGCGCCATCGAATGAGCGCTCATTGAAAATAAGCTCGGATGTCCATTTTTCGGCTTCGGTTGGGGCTCGTCTCCATTGGTCCGCTCTTCCTTAGACGGATCCCACGAACCTGTTGAATAAGACGAATTGTCTAGACGCGAGACATGTCTTTTGAGCGAAGAGTTGGACTGTCACGTATGGCAACAACGACTCTGCCTATGAGGCTGTCACTCGCGTTCGTCACATCGATAATAACTTATTAATTGCCCTACGAACCTATCTCCGCTCCACATACTCCATTGGACTTTGGAGGATAGGGAAGCATTGGGGAAGGCACAAGGCACAGGAATCGTAACGGCGCGCTTACTCGAAATTTAACATCCAGAGCAAGACCTTCGACCTTGTTCTTTTCCCCCAGAATCCACGAAGGGAAAGACGGTGCTCTCGCTCTCGATTTGACGGAACGGCTGGTGGATACGCACAAGCGGCCGAAGCGTCGCGAGGTCTTTCCGTATATCACCTGAGGGATGCATCTATAGTACCAACCTGAAAATTCGCGGATTTCGGACTCTTCTTCCGTGAGGTCTGGCGAATGCGAATCAGCCGAGGGTCAGACTGTTTGCGGAATTACGGAATCTAGAACTTCTCGTTTCCCTGAGACATGGGATACCGAGAAGCTCGATTTCCCTCCCGTGGAAACGAACGAGATCAGATCCATGTTGGATGAGCGTAGTCATACACCTTTGGGACCGAACGAGCACCGCTCCCCAGGAGATCCTGGTCCGGGAACAAGACGTCCCCACGGGGGAAACGTTCGGCGAGCTCGCGAACCGGAGGGGATTGACCCTGAACCATGCCACGCATGATTGGGACTCGCGAGTCCGGAGCGCGAACCGACTGATAGCGAGCCGAAGACTTCCGCGAAACTACGAGCACCGGGTCGATCACGGAGACGGAGGGCCGAATCAAGACGAGTTCTTGCTTTCGCGCGCGCGACATATCCGTCCCAGAATACTGCTGTGTTCCGGAGCGATAAACGAATCCATGATTAAACCGCAAAGTCCTGGAAAAGCGGGACTGAAGCATACGGGCAACCTGTACAATTCGCAAACTCTCTTGTTTCGAGACACCCTACAACATCCGTCTACAGCGGGATCCTCTTCTCGAACTTCTAGCGCTCGGTTACTCCTAATGAGCTTCCACCGAGTTATGTGTTCCGAATTCAAAAACAGCAACAGCGAGCGAAAGAATGTCAGGCATCGGCTTATGGCCGAAAAAGAGACGGACTTGTTCAATCGGGATGGATCATAACCACCTTACAGCGATGCCTCGTTTATTGAGTCGATACGATGAATGAGGAGAATAGATGGGAGTTATCCTCCCCCCGTCGTTTCCGAGGGGCTCATCTCCAAGGAAATAGCAGACAGTCCGGCGGAGAGGCTCGCCATCGGGACTCAGAACAAAAGCGAGTGGTCTTCAGTCCGAACTTGACAGTGGTGTCCCCCACGGCCCACGCGAGCGACTGCTCAAGTTATTCCCTCGCTTCGCGGCTCCGGAAGGCGTAAACGAGTGAGGATGTGCGTCTGCATTATGAAGAGCGGCGAAAGCAGCTTTGAGAACTCGCTCCGCGTGGCGCTCTGACTCTGAGGTCTCTCACGGGAAGGCCGTTGAGCTCCTCGGGGAGTTCACGGCTCAGAGGCGTCGAGGCCCCGGATGGCATGGGGACGCCGCGTCGGGATGACCCGTTCCTATCTCGGGCCCCAACCCGCCCCGAATTTCTCGAGAACATATCCATTTGATCGGATCGAAGGCTCGGGACTGGCGCTATGAGCGATTCCCGAGCTGGAGGTTGCCCTCCCCGCTCCCGCGAATTACTGGAGGAATAAAAAATCGGGAGTCTGGAGCACGCCTCGGCAGCTGATTCTGAAACTAGGATCGATCTACCTGACTGGACAGAGCGCCGACGGATCGTTTCTCTGCCCATGGTATCGAAGCCCTGATGATTCCCTACGATTCTCCCTCGTGACATCTCCCGAAGAATCGGCGACTCTCATTATGACGGGCGCTCCGCTCAGTGGAACCCATTATTCAATGAAATTTTATGATCGAAACCGGCGTGCGCGTCAGAACTGGGCGCTGCGAGTCGCTCAGTCTGAAGACGCACATTCGAAAGGATTTGGTATTTACAATCGTTCCGCCGAACTCGAATGCGGCTCGTTAATCACAGGAATTGTAAATATCGAAACAGATAACACAAAACCTGTCTCAGAGAGGCGCGATGCCGTCCAGATTGCTTATTTGAAAGGTGATCATGGGCCATCGACGATGAAATTTGAGTTTCATGGATGTCGACATCACTGAAAGGCTTCGCTTCTGACGCCACAGTCAGTCGACCCGGCTCGTCAGATGCGCAGAACAGACGAGCGAGGCTCAGAAAGCAGTATTGAATGACCGCCCACAGGAATCTTTCTGTCGATTGGAAGCTGTAGATCCCACTTCTACGATTCTGAAGAACAGGGTTTTCATCGATTGGCCATATAGTTCGCGGATGCCTAGAATCAGGACGCAGAAGATCGGAGACGAATAAATCGCTAAGTTTATTTTTTTGATGGTTCCAAGCGGTGGTGGCATGGTGTTTGAAAAAATGGTTTCTTTCTTTTTCTCTCTCTTGAATTTTTTCTGAATAAGTGGAGTTTACACATAACTTAATGAGGTGCGAAAAGAGCGCAAAAGTCACAAGGATGGAGGATCAGGACATTATCGTTTCCGCCTATGTACAAATTGATTCTGTCTACTTGAAAAGGACCGGTCGAAGGAGATTCGCTGTTTCTCCGTGTTTGGATAGACAATTCCGATACCAGCTGGACAGCTTCTCCAACTCGATATCAACCTACCTTCGATGGAGCATCCCAGCTCTGGGGTTTCAGCGTTGGGACGGATGATTCAATCCAATGAAGTGTCGTACAAGTTTAGAAATTTCAAAATAAAGTCCCTAAGATGTTTTGAAATGATGGTTCTAGATTCAGAACTTTTTAATCCTGTTGAAATTCGCAGCTCCGTAAGCACCACTTCCGAAACCATTCCTTGCCCCGCCGAAGCCTCCGAATCGGTTTGCACCGAAGCCTCGGTTACCGCCGAATCCACCACCGCTACCATATCGAGAGAAGCTACGACCGCCACCTCCTCCCCAACGAGCCATGTCTTCCAATTTGGGGTTGACATCTTGCTTGGCTTCCTTGAGGACTTGAACGAGATCTCTGGCTTGCTTAGAATCTTTCTTCGTGAACATCGTGAAGGCAGTTCCTGGAAAAAGTAGAGGAATCCCGTGAGTATCAAGGTATCGACGCCTCCTCGCCTCCTCGAGTCTTCTCGGAGTCATCGCGATAAACCATGTGGATGATCCAGCCGCGGACGGATGATGCTTACCAGTCTTGTTGGATCGTGCGGTACGACCAATACGATGGATATAGTCTTCAGAGTTGTTCGGATAATCATAGTTGATAACGTAGGCGATGTCATCGACGTCTAGAATATGAAAACGTCAGGCCCATTCTCAAGTGAACCCCTAGCCGAGATGGCACTTGGTCCGATGTTCAAACACTGAGAGTGTCCGGCGTGCTCAGGCGATACTCTCGTGACCTCGAGATTCCGCCCGAAGACAGATCGGTATTGAGACTCCAGTTCCCTCCTGCGTGCGACCGACTTCAGCAGATTCTCCTCTTCTTGTGCTCAACTCGGCTGGCTTCGACTTCGTACGCATCAACTTCTCCGCCACAACATCTCTGTTGCACAAGGCAAACGTGTCGAAAGTCGTCGAACCACTCGTGTGTGACGAAGCCTCACCGTGTCCCGTCCTCAACCCGCCCCAGTCCCTCCCTCCCCCCAGGCCGAGCCGCGACGGTTGAATCCAGCACACGTTTCACCGAAGTTGTTCACAGAAGAGGCAAGATACTCATGAGAAACATCGTCAGCATCCACCCGAAACAGAGATTGCTTCGAAGAGCCCATGCCGACCGAGGTCGTGCCGGCCCATCGGATGTCCTCCGACCCGAAGGACATCGACGGACACGCCGACGCACCGATCGACTGGGCCTGCAACTTAGGCAACAAGGCAAGCTTCTCTGCAGCGTACGCGATTCGCTCACCGAAGAAGGAAACCAACAACAGGGCGATTGGAGATACTACGTGACGTCACAACGAATCCTACTGTTCCGTCGGATTTCCGTGGAACTTCACTCACGGCCCGCAACAAGGTAACGTAAGAAGAGACAACCTACTACGTCGACGACGCAACTCCAAGTAGTTCTCCCCGTCGAATCCTAACCAGCCCTTTGTCGAGATCCTGTCAGCGTGGTTTCCTGCGTGCTTGCCTGTTTGCCTACCTGCGTGCCACGCGCGCGCTTTTGCGTGGTTCGATGCTCCCGATGCTTACCGTATCTGGTCGTTCCGTACGCCTTTAGAAGGCAACACGCAAGAGCGAAACAGGCCTGGCCGTCAGCCAGAGCCGATCCGGAGTCGAGTGCCGCCTAGCCCACCCATGCCCCCGTACTTACCCAAACCTCGAGCAGCCACGTCTGTGGCCACCAGAACTTCGAGACGCCCACAACGGAATTCTGGAGGGGACAAAACGCGAGTTTCAGAAATGTGGCGACGCGGAGAAGGGGAAGACGCTCCGCAATGATCCATCATCGAGTTATCCAAGTATCCTATTACTCACGGTAGAGAATTTTGTCTCGCTGAGCCTGATTTTTATCACCATGAATGGCCTGCACGCTGATCCTCTCTTTCCAGAGATGATCGGCTAGCTCATCGGCCGCCCTTTTGGTCGAAGTGAAGATTATAGTTTTCCTGTTACCGCTCCCCTGCTTCTGGATATCGCCGTAGAAGTCCATCAGTTTCCTGAGTTTGTCGTTCTCTTCGACGATTTCAACAATCTGGGTAATGCGGTGATTGGCGGAAAGTTCCAGAGATCCAATATTGATCTGAGCGTAGTCAGTCAGCAGATCCGAAGCGAGTCCTTGGACTTCTTTGGGCCAAGTAGCGCTCCACATCAGCGTCTGACGATCGGGCCTGATCTGACCAACGATCTGACGAATCTGGGGTTCGAAACCCATGTCCAACATGCGATCGGCTTCGTCCAGCACGAGGTAAGTGCAACGACGCAAGTTCGTGGTACCCGACTGCAGGAAATCGATGAGACGTCCCGGAGTAGCGACTACGATTTCGACTCCGCGACGGAGATCACCGGCCTGAGGGCCTCGCTGTGCCCCGCCGAAAACGCAAGTGGAACGAATGCGAGAGTCACGGCCGAATTCGACGGCGACTTGTTGAATTTGTTGGGCCAGTTCTCTTGTTGGAGCGAGAACCAGAACGACCGGACCGTCTCCGCGTTGGAGACGCGGCTGATTGTTGATGTGAACAATAGCCGGGAGAATGAAGCCCAGAGTCTTTCCTGAGCCCGTCTGGGCAATTGCCACGAGGTCGCGGCCTTGGAGCGCGATCGGCCAACTCTGACTTTGGATGACGGTCGGATTTTCGTACTTTTGAGCTTTTACAGCGTAGTCGACGTAGCTCGGAAGCTGAGCTTCGTCGAAAGTGAGGATCGGATTGGGAATGATTTTGTTCGAGCCTGTTCGCATGATGGTGAGCTGATGCTTGTCGCGCCACATGCGGATCTCGAGCGCATCGCGTGCCGCGGTCGTTGGATGCTCGCGATAGAAGTCCCTGGTGAAAGGCTCCAACTTCTCGCGAGTCCAGTCGACGGGACTCAGAGGCTTATTTTCCCTGTCCGTACTTGCACCCCACTTGGCTCGAGAGCTGTCCCTTGAGAAGGCTCCACGCGAACCCCCGCCAACACCGAAACTCCGGTGCTCATAAGGTCTGAAAAGAGAACACGTTACGTCAGTGAGATTCCGTAATTCGAATCGAGAGAAGACAACAGCCCGAACGGAGGATGATGAGAAGGGCGTTTGCCAACATCTGGATCCGAACTCGTCGCGTCGTTGGATCGTGAGTCGTGACTCATCGCTACGACGCAAGTCCGTCGTAGCGCATGGCAACGCTTCCTTGGAAAACTCCGGATTCGGCGAATCGACAGATGACGAAACTGAACGATGCAGCCGGCGAATTTGCCGAGTCATCGCACCCCGATCGGTGTTATCGATCGGACAGTTGACCCCGCGGAATCTCGCAGATCATGCTCGAATGCACTAGATCTGCACACGAGGAGTTAGGCTTCGGAGAATGATGGTCATGGCGGCCATGTTCTCGCACGATGACCCCGAGCATCACACGTGCACTCGAAAACGGCAGCGTGGCTGAATAAGGACCTCGTTCGCCGCGGAACAGAACGTGCCTCGACTCGCGGGGCATCGAGAATGCCCAATGCCTGCATGAGATCCGAGCTCGCGACTCAGGAATCGTCCGTCCCGGATCGAGACCGTGCCGAAGCGGAGGCAGTGGACCCGACCGAGTTAGGGATCGTCCGCGACCGATCGTCTAATCGGACGACTCGCTCTCGAAAAGTGGGTCGTCCTGTCTCACGCTGCCCCTGGACTCAAACGACGTCAATTACGGGATCGAGCCTGCCGAGAAGCGTCGAAATCTATCGGGTTTGAACGCCGCCATCGCTGGGAGCGTTGCCCTAACGTTATGCCTAACGCGAGGATCTAATACTCCAAACACTCTTTCTTGGGGTAAAAATCTCACGCTTTCGCGCTGTCGGGGGAACTTACTTGGGAGCGGATCCGTAGGTCATCTTTACGCCGATTGGAAGTTACGTTTGATGGAACAAATTACAATTTCAGCTCTCAACGAGGGATTCGCTGCCTTCCTCGAGGAATGGCTCAGAGCAAAGTGACGTCAGGTCGGCCATCTTCGCCGCAAGTAAGCCGCAGCCCGCCCAATTCAAATCGATAGCTAGGGCTTTTCGAATTTTCCGGAATGGTCCAATGTCGCGTGCATCTCTCGGAGTTCTGGATATGAGCTGATATTCTCTTATCAGGGAGAATCAGACTCTCGAAGCCGTGGAAATCGGCACCAGAGTCGCTGATGCAGAGCTCGGAGGGGGGAATCACTGTTTTGGCGGGAAATTTGAATTTTACCGTTGAGGCGCAATCGAGACATAATTCTCTCAGGCCTTCGAAAGTGCGGCACCCTGCGGGAGAGGCATCATGGAGACAGATCAGCCTGCTCCTGCATCGGAAGTGATCCGAGAACTCTTCGAGCATGATGTGAAACGATACATTAAGTTTGGCTTGTAAGTTCCCTCCAGAGCACGTTTGCTCTAATGATGGTTTGGTCATTTGTCCAACGACGGTCTGAAGTCTGAGCTGTGGTTACGCCTTCCCGCTGATGGAGAACTCTCTTCCATTTCAAGGGTGAAAACCACGGAACCCCTGGTCAAGGCATCCCATTCCGCCTCCGCCGACAAAATTCGGGAGCTAGGCAAGAAGCACTACGCCGTGTGTGCGAAGCGTTGCATGGACAGAATGAGTGAAATCTTTGAACAACACCGTATCCTCGAGAAGAAGAGAGAGCTCGATAAACTAGCCGAGCAGCAGATGAGCCTCGAAAATATGCCTGTCAGGTTGGTTCCGGAGCCGAGGGATGCGACGAATGCGCTACCGAGATTTTTTCCGTCACAGTTCGCGACCCGTCGCATATCCTACGGTGGTACCTACTCGGGTCTATCGATTAAAACCGGGTGTGGAAACATTTCCAGAAGACTCACTGGCTCCTTGAAGCACGATGTTTCCATCGTCGCGGACGTGATCAACACACGAGAGTTGGAGAATGACATGAAATTGTTGGACTCGTTGAAGAGAAAGCAGGAGACGCTAGTCGATCAGATCACCAGCGTGTCTAAGGGTGGAACTCCATGATCGTCGGTCCTCCGATCATTGTAAATAGTTTGTAAATAAATGAATGCTCCAGCGGCAGCCGGCGCTCGACTCTCCGAGAATCGGGAAATCATTGGGCACCTTTCAAAAAAGGTTCCGACTGCGTTTGAACGGAGCTGCACTACTTGCAGCATACGGTGGGGGGGGGGGGGGCGAAGTATGCCCGGAGCTTTCTGCATCCTAATCTACCTACCTCCCGAAGACACAAAGAGATAATCGTAACCGATTTATTCAATCTATACAGGATGCCTTCGGACATTTACATTGGCAGCCGTATTTACATATGCATTCGAAATATGGTCGTTGTTGTTCGTCAGAAGAAACCGGTGGTAAAAATAATTTGTTCATCCAGTAAATATATTTCGGTAAAATTCTTCCGTTAAAGGAATCGTCCACTACAGGCTTGTTATGTACTTCGGCGGTGTAACACTATATTTCATCGTGAAGCGTGATCGGTCCTTGTCGGCGACATTGTGACGTCTTCTCTCGAGGGAAGATTCAAGTGCTCGAGTTGCGGGATGCACGGCTTCGGATGATTTTGATTCGCGTGATCTTCTCTCAGAGAACGCAGGTAACTTCCCCCAAGCATGTCCCGTTCTTGCCATCGAATCCTCTGGTTCCGTGACCCTTCAATCGCGCCCATCGCACGATTCGTCATCGCGCCAGAGACTCACAAAAACGATCCGAAGGTTTAAGGCACTTGGATTCGAATGTACAGCTCCCGGAAAGGACTTCCACGTCCATCAACGTTCTTGCCTGTGTTCACGTATCAGCAGTCGTTGTCGAAGAAGCTGGAAATACAAAGGATTTGCACCGTCATTTCCTGATCGGGGCGAGAGTCTCGTTGCAAATTCCAGCAGCACCTTAATCCATAAAATATCTACGAGTTACGTGATTTTCATACCGTGCAAATCCATTGATCCGTCCGTATCCGATAGAGCACCATTGAAAATATATGTAGATTCCTAAAAATGACTTGACCGATCAATGCGAAGTTGGCGGCGTCGCCAAATGATCGATCTCCCTCTGCGCTTTAGACACCGACGTTTTGGCCTGGGGGGTTCTTTCACCGACTTCTTTCGCGAACATTTTCATTTTCTCTTGGAAAGTCAATTTCTCGGGTCCTACTGGGGGACTGCTCTCCTTCTGACTCTGTTTCGCGCTAATTATACGCTGACGAGGATCTCTGCAAGAAATATCGACTCTTCAGCTCTGGCCGAGGCATCATCGTGCGACGTGCGAGCGAACTCGTTAGGATCGGAGAATGCCGCTCGAGCCCGGACCAATGACTCACCTATAGACCTCTTGACTCCCTATGACGCCAGGCGCCTGAGGCGAGAACGTAAGTTGAGGCTGATTCAAAACTTCGTCGATGTCTTCCAGTGTGTACTTTTCCGCTTCCTGCGAATCTTCAACGATCCCCGATCGTCCCCCGTTGACGATTTCCTGATGCGGAGGTTGCTGCTGGTCCTGTACCTGATGATGTACTTGTTGAACCTGATGCAGATGTTGATTCTGTTGCGCTTGCTCCATTTGGACTTGCATGGCCATGTGGTTATGATAGTCGTCATTTTCCATCATTTGTTCGTCTTCTTCTTCCTCCTCATCGTAATAGTCGTCCTGCAAAATCGGTCGGTGAATGATCGGGCATCTAGGCCACTCGATGAAAGCTAAATGAAGGAACACTGGTTGAAGACTCCAAGTTCAAATACCTCATAGTTATCGTAGGACACTTCGAGATGAGTCTCATGGAATGAAACTTTCTTCTTCGCTGGAGGATTGCTTGGTTGCTCTCCGTGATTGTTATTGTTGTTGTTGTTGAAATTTGTGTGCTTCAGATTGCCCTTGCTGGGACTGTTCAGGATGCCTGCACAAGCGAGAGCATGTTGGCGACCCATAAAATTTCGTCCACCTCCTCCTCCTCATCATCGACTTCCTCTCCCTCGCTCGGACGGAAATGGATTCATCTGGATTCATATAATTTACGTACCATTAGAGTTTTTCAGAACGGATTGGAGAGGCTGGAGTCCCGTCGGCTGAGAGTTATTGTTGTTTGGCGCGGTCGGCATATCGAGCGGCGGCGGAGGAGATTTGGGCAAAGGTGGAGGGATGTCCTCTTCCTCTTCAGCCAGGGTAGCCTTTTTCAAGTTCGACGTCATTTCCTTGGGATTGGCAGAAAAAGCGGAAATTAGACGGGTGATCTCTCTAGATGACCAGATAACGGTATGTTATATCCAATAAGATGATTATATTCCCTCGTGCTCTAATAGCTAGTCTACGAACCTCCATCTCTTTTTGTTGGGCGGCTTCGCGTTCTTCCCGCAGTTCCTGCTCGCGCTTCTGTTGTAGCATGTGTTTCTGACGCGCTTGCTCGATGTTGTCCTGGATTTGGGAAATGCGTTCCCTGTCTTGGTGTCTTCTGGCAGCCAAATCTTCTTCGTCGTCCTCGTCGTCGCCTTCCATTGCTCTCCTCTGGAACTCGCTTTCCAGACGAAGACACCTGAGTCTCTCTTCCTGTTTTTCATCTCTATTTGGCATCGCTGCGAGCTGTTCGATCTCCTCGTCGATGCTAGCTCGAATTTCCTCACGTCGCTCGATTTCCCTTCGTTCCTTCTCCTCGCGATCTCGCGCAGCTTTGCCGAGAATCCCGTTCGGTGCCAATGGCATCTGCTGGCCGACACCTTCGTAGCGATCTTTGATTTCAACCTTCCGCGAAACCTCCGAACGGCTCTGAGCGGCTTGTTGCGGCGGCTGCTGGTGGGGGGTGGCCACGTGGGGGGTATTCAACGCGTCTGGATGGCGTTGAGCGTGAGCTCCTGGCTGCGATTGATGGGACGCTTGCGGTGCTTGTTGCTGGTGCGGCGCAGACACCTGTTGCTGCTGTCGCATTTGACGTCTGTGGACCTCTTCGCGCATCTCGTCCATTTTCGCGTCGGCCCGTAGTGAATTAGGATCGGCAGATCGCTCACCGCGGACGGTCTGTTCCGAAATCGTGGTCTCTTGCCATTGCAAGGTTTTGACTTGTCGAGACGGCGACGGTCCCCGGTTGGGCGGTATGTGGTTCTGATATTGGGGCGGAGCCAGGCCGTTCTGTGTTGTACGGGACTGGGACGGCGGGGGCATGTGATTGTATTGAGATAAAGGCGGTGGATTATATTGCGACTCCGGAATAGAGTTCTGAATATGATGATTCTCGTATTGCGCTACGTTGGGTCCCCCCATGTGCGGAGGCGGCGCCTGTTGCGGACCGTACGCACCCATCGGCGGTTTCATCGCCTGCGGCTGGTACTGACCATAGATTGCGCTCTGGTGCATATTGGCGGCCGGCTGCGCGACTTTTCCCGGCAACTGCATTCCCCCGGCCGGAACCGGTCCCCCGTACATCTGATGGGGCATGGGGGGCGCAGCGAATTGATTAATGTGAGCGCCCGGATACGGATGCTGCAGATGCGCCGCTGGCGCTTGTGACACGTTCTTCTGCTGATACAGCGATATGTTCTGGTAGACGCTCTCGCCGTAATCGTACTCGCCGCTCCTACGGGGCTGTTGATATACGCCGGGAGCGGGTTTCGGTCCCAGGGGAGGGGCGTTCGGATGCGTCTGGGGTCGATGGGGCATTTGTTGGGGCTGTGTCTGATGCTGGGGCTGAGCGGCGACCTGCGGCGGGAGTTTCGGTTGTTCGTAGTGGTTTGGCAAGGACGACACGCTCGCCGCTCGGCCGTTCTCGAATAGACCCTGGGGCTCGGTCATCGCTTGGGGATAACCTTGATTCGGGACCATCGGTGCTGGATAGTTCAGCTGCGGTACCGATTTACTCTCCTGGATTCTCTGTTGACCCATCGGCTGTTGATGCATGGACGACATGCTTGGCAGGGTGTGGGCGTTCCGGGGATCGAACTGGGACCCGGGATACTCGATTCCCATCCGTGAGGGGATGTCACGTTCGCTCACGCGCCTCACGCTCTCGCGATTCGTCATCGGGGATTGCTGGAGCAGCCCACCGAGGCCGTGCAGTATGGCGCCTTGCTTGGCAACCTCGAGACGAGCGACCTCACCGGTTCGCGTCATGAGCTGAGCTGCCATCTCCTGACTCAGACCAATGAGCGAGTGATTATCCACGCGCAGAAGATGATCTCCCGCTTGCAGACGACCGTCGAGATCCGCTGCCCCTCCGGGAACTATGCTCTTGACGTAGATTCCCAGATGCTCCTGCCCGTAGCCCTTGGCAGCTATGATGGACAGACCCATAGAGTTGTTGAGTTTCTTCAGGAACAAAATACAGATCTCAGGCTGCTGCATCGGAGCCTGCCGCATCTCGTGGCGCGCGGGGTAGCCGGGTCGCTGCTGCATGATCGCCTGCGGATGCGGCGGCGGCTGATTGTGGATCGGCTCCTCGTGGCCTCCGTTCGGAGGCATCTCCCGCGAGAAGGACGGAGCTCGCATGTGGATGTCCTGATCGGACATGTAGATCGTCCAGAGGCCGATCGATGTCGGCTGCAGCGTCAAACGGCAAAGCCCCGCGTTGGTAAGAGGCGCCAAAAACTCCGTCAGTCCGGGTGGAACGCCACGAATCGCTTCGCACGAGTACCCGTCTTCGGGAAGAAGGAACGGAAGCTGAAGATCCGGGTCCTCCTCCAATCTGACATCCTGCTCCGGTTTGGCCGCTTCTTGACTCTCCACCATTTTACAGATCTGCTCGACGAAGTGACTAGAGAGAGGCGGTTCTCCGTTCTCTACGTCGACCTGGTAGCGTTCCAACAGGGCTCGCAGCTGCAGCGAGTTGAGCTTGAAGCACGTCCGAGCTAGCTCGGCGGCGTATTCGGGCAACTTCTGGGTCTCCAGCAGGTGGGCCGCTTGGATTATTCGGCTCAGACGACAGTCCGCCGCCAATTCGAGACCTTCTTTCTCTGCCCACGTGACAACTTTCGAGAGACGCTTCTTCAGACAAGAACCCCAGAGATGATGACACATGTTGTGGTCGGAAGACGCGTTGAAAGCGGATTTGATCGTGGCGTTGAAAACCCACATGTTCAAGAAGTGGAACAACTGGGAGAACAGCTGAATGGTCAGGGCTGCGTTGACGCGGCACCTCCTCAACAGCGTCATGCTCCCGGACAACACGTTTATTACGTCCTGAATGGCGCCGTCCACATCGGTTTTATCCGTCGGGTTCCGGATGAACGGGGGGAGGGCGCTGTCCAGATCGGCCTGCAGGCAGCCGACGAGACTTCCGAAACAGAGACGAACGCCCTCAGCCAAGACGTCTTGTGCGTCGAGCGTGTACGCGGATAGATGACGGTCGTTCTTGAGGAAATTCAGGAGCTCGGACGCGTTGGCCAGCCAGAACGACAGGCAATGGACGCGGTGTTGCGCCATCGGAGCGGAGTTCGGAACCGGCATGTTGCATCGTTCCTCGACGCATCGATGAATCGACGACGCCACCTTGTTGATGACCTTGGTCAGACGTTGAGCTCTCTCGTTGGGCGAGCACTCCGGTCTGAAGTGAGTTGAAGCTCTGTATCTCGCCGCCATGTAGAGCGTGTAGGTCGGAGCCAGTTTGAATTGAACCTGAGCGGGATCCAGACGGCTCACCACACTGTCGAGGAAGACGTTCTCGTCTGCAAAAAGAGAGACGGATTATTCCACCGCTGCCCCAACAACATCTCTGCGACCGTGGAGATTTCTGACATACGCGGAGCGGACTCTTCTGAATCCAAGATTTCCCGGCAGCATAGAGAAACATGCCAGGAACTGATTGGAATGAGAGAAAATAATCACGCAGGGAGGAGAACTTCATCGACACTTACGATCTTCCCAGAATTCGAGGACTGCCGGCAAAATTGGATCTCTGAGCTGCGGCTGAGGATGCGGCACATGACTCGGACCCATCTCCAGTTGGCTGCCATCGCTGTTCGTCGATGGATGACGTTCGTTGTTCTTGGAGTCGTACTCGCCACTCACCGAGGCTGGCCGAGGGCCCATGGGATCGATCTGCAATCGCGATGTCGAACCGAGTTAGCACCCGCTTCGGTAGACGGTCGAAGAGAGTCTTTGACTCGGATTCTCGCATGCTAACTGGAAGCCTTCGGCCTGGGATGCGATAGGTGACCTTAGCCGGAGTCGTCGGATTATCGGTTTTATCGAGCGTGATGACATCGAGATCGAATGGACCAAAACAGCTCGAAATTTCCTAATCCACGTGCATATGATAATTCGAGATTGATGAGTTCCCTCTCGGAATTTCTCAAGGACGCTCCCGAGATCCCACCCAGGCGCTCGCGGTCCGGTCGGAGCTCCAGAACCTTCCGATCCACACCTCTGTCAGCGGAAGTTTCTGTTGCTCGAATCGAAAGCCCTGATCTCTGATCATCTGGACGACTGGACGCACAACCTACCCGCCGAAACAGATTACGTTCTTCGGGACGGAACATGTCCCCACAGTCGAGGTTTGTCTTCTCGTTTCATGATGAATGATGCTCTCTTACCCTTTGAGGTTGCGGATTCTGCATGGCTTGCGGGTAGGCCGCCATGGCGGGGTCGACGAAACGGAACGTGTGCAGCTGACCAAGCTTGAGGATCGCACCGTGCTGTAGAATCGTCGTGCTGCGTATTAGCTGTCCATTGAGGAACGTCTCAGCGTTCGGATCACCGCTGGGGGTCACCGTCACGACTCCGCCTGCTCAACACAGAGAACGAATATTTACTCCAAATTCGGTGAACGGGTTGAATCACAGAAATCGTGCCGAGTAGCAGAGTCGCTCTCCGCTCTCCACGCGTCCGTCTCGCATTGGAATCGTTCTGATTGAGAGATTCCAGCGCTTAATCCCTTGGCTCGACGCCTTCGCCTCTCGACCTATGAGCCGAGCATTGGCTGCCTGACCGAACGAGTAAACCGATCTTGGGAATGAGCAAATCGCTGGAAAAACTGGCTCTGGCCTCCCGGCTCGGTGGCACAGACACCTTCGGAGTCGGTTTCGATAGGTCCAGCTCGTCGAAGGCTTCGGAACACTCGACGACGCGGAGAAGACCTCGTGGAACTCGTGAAGACTGCCGGAGGAACTCACCTTGAGTGTGAGCGATGACGCAGTGCCTCGGCAGAAGCCCCGGCAGCTCGAGGCTCTGTTGATGTGGGGGAACGATGCCGCCGGCGCCACCGATCTCCGTCATATCAAGAAGCAATCGATGAACGGCGCCTTCCTCGACCGTTGATCCATCTGAAGTGTGGGGTGAACAACCAATATAGAAAACGTACATCGTTCACGATCATCGACGTCCTCTCCATTCTCTGCGTGAGTGACTGACTGACTGGCTGTCGCTCCGGACTATTCGCCAGTAGCTTGTTGGCTCGAGGCGATTTGTGTTGTAGTAGTATTCGTCGTTGGCGAATTCACTCGTTAGTTCGTTGCTCGTCGGCCGACTCTCTCACCAACAGCACACCGCCACCAACACAGCTACCACACTTATCTAAACAAACTCCTTCGAGCTCGATGATCCCGGACCAGCAGCCACCAAAGCTGTCAGAACCAAGCTCGACAGAACTGGATCGTCAACAACTGTTCGGACCTTCATATTCCGAACCAGATTTCGAGGGAAGTTATTTCTTTGGGTAGGATGCGATTCAGAGGACGCCGGATTCCTTCAGGTTCTCGAAATTGATTCCAAGTCTCGTCTGGCATCACGGTCCCGGAGTTCGAGCCCGGGCCTTCAAATCAATCGATTCATCCCGGAGTATCTCTGTGCCTCTCTACCCTAAATGTACGCAACAGGTTCATGCAGATCATACGGGCATGATTCGAAGCATTCGAAAGCGCAGAATGAATCGTTCAGAGCGATGAAATGTTTACGTTAACTTGACCGATGAGCAAACACTGAGCGCGGCTGCTTACCGGGCGAAGCACGGATCTCTTGCAGGTACGGTAGTTTGTCAAGACTCATGCCGTCGGGCAATTGAGTGTTTTTCGTTTTCTTCTTCCTTTTGCGAGGCTGATAGTCGTGAGGTCGACGTCGGATGTGGAACGACAGCGTTCCTTTGAGTCGATTATGCTGTCTTTCTATGGCCAACGGGCAGTCGTCGTCGTCGAGAATATATTCTTTCACAAGGGACGTGTCCGTCGGGAGACTCCCGTCCGCCGAACCGTTCGGAGGGTGCTGAACGAATACCTGAAATGGCGAGACATGACATTTTTCCGAAGGGAGGAAAAAATCGACCGAAACCGAGTAGAGGGACTGTATTGGAATTCAAATCAAAGCCTACGGTGGGCGCTCTGCCACCGGCGAGCGACATAACCGCTCACGTAGAGCTCCCGTTTACGGGATGAATTATTCAGATACCCGAGTCGGATAGCTGCGGCGTGACGCGTCGCTCGTTTCGCCGGTCGCTACGTTCGTCACTTGGATTTTTTCCTCATTACCGACGATCCCTACTGAGCCCGGAATGAGCTCGAATTCCACGAGACTAAACTTACCTGAACCAAGCAGTACTTCACCGGGTCTTCGTTGACCATTCCGTACTTCTCGAGAATTTCGCGCACCACATGAGCGGCGGAATCTTGCGTGGACAGCAGCAACGTTTTGTACGGCACGTCCTTATTCAGACTCTCTCCGAAAATCCTCAGAGTTCCTCCGGCGCCCGGACCGCAGACGGCGCTGCTGATACCGAGGGCAGCGCTTTCCTCGCGGAACTGTTGGAGTTTCCGTTCGAGCTTCTGCTGTCGTCGTCTGCGCATAACCGCCTCTGCATCGAAAGAGAAAAATCGATTGTTAAGCATTTTCATCTGACAGACAAACCGAGTCGGTCTTTCTCCAGCTCCTCCGGTAGAAACCACAACATCTAGCGAGCCGGCTTCGAAGCTCGGATGCTCCGCGGGACCCCGGTCGTCCATAGAGCCTTTGAGGCAGGGCAGCCAAGAGTTCGAACAACCGTTGTTGTATCACTCCGAACACTTACTACACAAACAAGACGTGTTCACTGCGAGTCGACGCATACTGACGAACTGGAGGCTCCCGGGAATTATTCACAAACAATGTTGGCACTTAACGAAAGTTACGATCTGACGACGCTTCTACGGTCGCTGCGAGTCGGTTGCTCACGCGGCGGCAAGCTCTATCTAACCGGTTGGACTCGGTATTTTCGACAAAGTAGACGATCGTCACGTTCCACGGAGTTCCTGATCCAGCGTGCACAACACTTTCCCTTCTCGAACTCTTTCACTCGGACGGACGGGAAACAAACAAAGAGCGCAACGGTCGAAAAACGTCACAGAAGAAGAACATCGCATTTAAATAGCGTGTCTCTTTTCCTCCGCTTGGTAGCGTCACGGCGAGCTGACCTCGCCATCTAGAAATTCCGCGACGTTGACGCCCTTGTACACAGGAGCAGTCGCTCACTACGAGCAACGTCACTGCTCGTGAGCTGAGCGATCGACTGAACTTCAGTCACTCGACGAGAACACTGGGATCAGCGAAGATTATCGGTGAGGGTCGATGCCGACTCTCCGGTTGTCTTAATTCGATCGGCTCGAGAGTCGGTGTACAGCTCCGACATCTGTATACAGGTCTATCTGTTTGGGACCATCTTAGCGTTCGCGGGTGCGTGTCTGTGGCGAGGTGAAGAGATTGAAAGATTCCCCCGACCTGACTCACTCCCTCACGAGGATCGGTAGTCGGCGTCCTCATCGCTTTCGACTTCTCCGAGAAATATGCGATATCGAATAGCATCGGGAAGCGGAACTTCCGTTTTTCCCCTCGGGTCGAGTACAATCACCCTCGAGTCCCTTCTCTCCTTCGATAACTTCCTCCGAGCTTATTAGGGGGAGCGGAGTTTATCGTCATCGGTTGGTCCCTTGCGAGCTCAGAATTGGAGGAACGAGAATGGAAAGAAAGGTGAATCGATTCTGAATGCGTCTCCTGCCCCTCTTATTGAACGTTTCGATTCTGTCAAGGGATCGGGACGCATTCTCCGCGTCTCGGCAGGCATCACATATCAGGAATGTCTCCGCTAGAGTGAACGGCAACGAAATCTCTATAATTACACCACTATTGAACGATGATTGATCAAACAATGGCCAAGCGGAGGGCGGGTTATCCATCATTCAATTTGTCAACAATCGATATCGACTGGGTGAGTTTTGCTCAAGTACTAACCTGGATTGGAGATGCTTCGAGTGAAACTCGTTTCCGGCATTTCTGTGTAGAGTCTCTGGGCGATTTTCTCGTCGCCGTTCTCTTTTATTTGCGATGCGGACTCGGCTTGTTTCTTCGCTAGCTTTTTCTTCTCGCGTTTGGACATGCGTTTCTTCTGGAATCGCAGTGAGTTCTCTTCGTTGAGACGAGGTAACTGAAATGAATCGAGCTTGCTGTCAGTTAGGTTTTCCCCGCCCCGGCGCCGCGAACATGTTCCTTAAAGATGTATGTACACTGAGTCTTCGTTTCCTTTTGTCTTTACCCAGGTGTTTTTGTTTTATCATAGACCGGAGGCACAGTTAAGAAGCTCAGTCGCTCGGGACGGCGCCCACAAAACATCTAGCGCGTTCAGGCGCGAGCTGCCAATCGTAGTGGATATAAATTCTTCTCTCTATGTCGATCGATTATTCGAAAGCTCGCGCAGGGAACGATTTCTTCGCCCGGATTCTTCACGAACTTTATCTACGGCCTGCATTACGCTCTACGATCTCTTGCTTTCGGGACGGTTCGTCTCTTTTCGGCGAGAGCTGTCGTTCCGATGAGCTGAAACGTTTCTCGGCGAAACCGTGTGACGTCAGGGATCATTTCCGCAACAACCTGAACACGAGTGCCAGCTTCCCCGGTCACAGTAGGGAGGATCGTGGGCCGCCTAAAATGGGACCGCTACGGATCTCGCATCCGGACGAGCGGACTCCGCATTTCCTCGAATCCCGAGAGCGAGGTGTGTAGTTTCCAAGCGACATGGTGCATTGGAGAACTCCGTTGGAAGGGAGGTCACCGTGCTCCGGACGGGAGGTTTTCCAGAATCGCCGCGATTAGTGAGCTGACAGAATCAGAACTCGATGCCACATCGATAGGAAGTTTTCATTCTTTGGAAAAATAATGACGACCGCCCCGATCCCATCGCGAGTGAGCCGTGTCACCGATGACAGCTTGTGCAAGCGACGCAGCTCACTGCATTGGCTGACCCTTTCGTCTCGAGCCAGCGATCGTTGGTAAAGCATTCGATCCGTGGTCCTGGTTACCTGCTCCTCATAGACAGTGAACGCAGCCGCCGCCTGCGAAACGTCCACCATACGCACTATCAAAGTCCGCTTAATCCGAGGCAGCGATACTCGCCTTTTATAGAATCGTGTTCCCACGATCGGGTACGATATTTGCGCTGATGTCAACACCCGCCCTAAATGTATTTAATCGACAGAAATAAATGAGCGTGGGTTCCAGCGATAGGTAAGCCACAGTCATCAGGCAGACGGGATATCAAAGCAGCTCTCCGGAGCATATCGAGATACAGTAAAAGCTCGTTACTACGAACACGAAGGGACCGACGAAACTGGTTCGTTGTACCGAGTTTTCGCTGTAACGAATGCCGCTCAACACTATCCCTATGGCGAACTGGCCAAAGGAGGAGAAATTCCTTGTTCGTTGTACCGAGAAATTCGTTGTAATGGGGGTCGTTATAACGAGCTTTTACTGTAGATCATTCGCCGGAAATATTTGTGTCGTCTGGATGTACTCACGTAGCTCTTAGCGTCCATGCGTCGGAAGAGGAACCGACCCTCGCGATCGTCTTCATGCCATCGGAGTTGCACGACTAGCGGGCGCTGATCGTCCATGAGCTTTCTCTCATCGCCGTTTTCGTGGATTTCGTAGAGCGCATACTGCGAGTAGTCTGGAGCGCTCAACATCCGGATATCCGGCCGGAATTTCTCTATCAATGTGGGAACCACATCGCGGACGGTGGCTGAACTCGCGACCCGGAGACATTTCGTGACTACTCTCTGGTCTGCATCTTGAAAATAGAATCGCATGACTCCGTGGAATTCCAAGTCCTGAAACGAAATGAGAGGAGAATTCAGTTTTCTTATCGAGGGATATTTCCATCGAATCGCGCCCGGGAACCATGGGTCTCCCTTCCGGAAGTTCATCCATCGGTAGAGTATTATATATGCACATGTTGTGCATGTTGTATTTCAATAGCAAGCGACGAGAATTCTCTCCGAATAATTATCGTGCTCCGATTCGATCACATTCTCCCGACCCGGTCTGCGGGTGAGACATCCGATGCCTCCATCCACTTAGCGGTAAAACAGCTTTCCCGTCGCCTTCATTCCATTTCTATGAGTGAAGCGCTAACGAGGCTTTTAGCGGCGCGGCGGACGATGCCGGCTCGACGGTATGGCGGCGACGCTCATCTACGGTACGGCATCGTTGTGAGCGGTGGTGAGTGTATTTCAATAAATGAGTGTTCGCTGCATCATCTGCATACGATCATTTGTAGCTCAGCATATTTCTGGCCCGTCGACTGGGCGAACGGCGGCGCGGTGGCAGGAGTTCACCACGCCATCGTCGTCGCTGTCGTCATCGGTTTTCCCTAAATTGGTTTCTCCCCATTCCGTGCAGCGTATAACCCAGTTTCTTCTTTTCGATTCTCTTCAAATTTCTCCAAAGCCGTTTGTGAGGATTGCCGCTTCCACGAAGGATGCGCGAGTGGTAGGGCGGGCGGGCAGGCAAGCAAGCAGACAGGCCGCTGACTGGCTGCCGGGCAAGCCGACGACTGAATGACTGTGTGCACTTGGGCATCACTTTGCCGAGCGATCTCGTTCAAGAGCCGTTACTGCATGGACTACAAAACCACTGACAATAGCACCAGCGTAACAGCGATATTCAAGATTTATCCTTTCGAAACGGGGCGTGGAAAGTGATTATGATGATGGTGGCGACGTATAAGTTCGGCACCCGAAGCTCACGGCGCATCTTAAGCGTTTCGCCCCGTCGCATCATATTTTCCCTTTAATTGCCTGCAGACACAAACGGTCGGTCGGCTTTTCGTCCAGAAAGGCGGACATCATCCGATATCGACAATCACCTTCCCACGACCTCGTGAATCACCCAAGACCAATGCGGAACAATCGTCTTTATCGAATATTCCTATTTATTTCTAAGCTTGACCACCTGACACCAGGCGAGTTTTTGGCCGAATCAGCTCCGTGATTGACTCGAATATTCGCTCGCTCCTTGAGAGCGAATTAGAGCCGAGCAACGAACCCTCCCGACGGGACTCAAGCGAAACCATATTCCGAGCTCCTGCATGCGTGCATGCATGGTAAATGGTAACTATCGGACAGCTCGATGAACATTGGTGATTAGTCTTCAGATCGATTTCCACCAAGCTTTCGGTAAATGACCGTTTATCCAAACATCGCCAGTCATTACCGAGCTGATTTATTGTATTTAACCTACTCGTTCCAGCTGCTCCAGACAGAACCTGTCGTCATCGGATCTGTCTCGTCTCCGGAATCAATTGGTTGCTCCCGTCTTGAGCTCTGGAGTCGGAGATGTACTTCCACCCGAAGACGAATCGAGACCACTCGCTGCCTTCGCCCCCTAAAATTGATTCCTCTGAATAATGGGTCCAGAAAAGAGGGAAATAATTCGGAGCCACTCGGAGCAGCGGCTGCGGCCGGACTCGCATGGCGGCATCCAGCGAGTCAGTGTCGACTTCGGCGCACCGACGAGTGTGTGGCACCACCATCGCGGCAGAGACGCTAGCTGACTGACTGACTGGCGGTATGGATAAATCCAGTCCGAGGTCAATGTCCCCTTCCAGATGATTCTCTATCCCAGTTGTGGTCCGCAGTTTTCGGTTCAGTCGGACAACTTTGTCTTCTGGACACACTCCACTCAGTCGAACGGATGATGTTGGCTCCTGCCAACGCCGCTACGTCCGACCAACGTCGATCGGACATCCTAGACAACATCGATTGGATGGACGCTACGTCGAGTTCCGACATCGCGTGAGGCCTCCCGTATCTTCCTGACCGATTATGTGTCCTGACGACCGTAAAAACTCGAATATGTGATCTTTTCTCCGTTTTTTCTGCGTCTTGTCGAGAGCTCGCGAGATTCCCGACACCCCGAGCTTGGAATGCACGACCGTCGCCAATCAGCTGAGCAAGGAACAACAAGATAGCTCAAATGACCGACCGCCTTATCGAAATGGCCGGGGCTATGCCGACAGTAAAATCTCGAGTTCCACACCTTCGATTCCGGCCTGCCTTCCGCTGGCAGTCGAGTCGGCTATGTCTCGAGTCTCGACCTTCCAGAGGCGATCGGTGATCGAGTCATCCACGGGAACAGCGAGGAATTCTGCTGGATCGGCACGATCCTTTGTCGAGCCGCTCATAGGCCCATGGATACCGATGGTTTGGCTGTATGTTTTGCTTTCGAGATGCGAGATCACGAGCCAGACCGGGGATGTAGAACGCAAATCCTTTTCTGTAGAACGGCTGATTCCGATGAAGAACCTTGCGAAATTCCCCCGAGGATCAGAGAGATACCCGCTGCAAGAGTCTTCCCGCCGGGGAGCTCCCGGGATACGTCATTCGAATGGCGACGCCTTCGTTATTCCCATTTCGACGAGAGGAACTCTCAGCAGTGCAACGGCGCGTAGGCCATGCGGCTCGCCTCAAGGCGGAGCACGTGTCCTAGTGGTTACTGTTGAAGCTGTGGATCGCCGTAGGCGATCTGAGTAAATGAAATATCGGAGCCGGAAGGAAGCTAGCGAGCGAACCATCGGTCAGAGTCTTTCGGATTCTGATTTTCGAATTCGTTTCTCGAGCTCTTTCGTTTGAATTCCTCCCCGTCCGTGACAAAATTATCGTCAAGGGTTTACCTAGTCTACTCAATGAATGAAGATGCCCACGGACCGGACGGAACGTTGAATGACATTTCGTCCGGGCGTTGCTTCAATGACTAGTATTAAGACATCGTGGTTGCAAAACACGAGCGAACGAGCTAACATGGTCACGATTCGACTAGCTCGCCGCAATCACTTGTGAGTGACTGCCAGTCAGAACGATGCTTGAGACTGATTCAGAGCTTCGGTGTGTCAGATCCGGCTAGCGGAGTACGAATGAATTTGTTCGAGAGGCTGACTCCTCTACGAGGGCACGATTTTCTTGGACCTCGAAATGAGCTCTCAAAGCTCGAGCTCAGCCGGGGCCCCCGGAAGGAGCTCCATCACCGTCAAGCGTTTCAGCTTCGTAAACGTTATTGGTCGGAATTCCGCAGGTTTAACCAAGATTCTGGGAAAGGAGGTACGGGAGAAAAGCTCCTCACGGTACCCTGGTATCACGCACAGCCTGCAAGGATCATGCGAGGGACTCTTCCGATCGGCGACTGGGAGCGATGCGGACCCTGACGGCTCCGACTTGGGCATTTCCGAGAATATGGGCCGAGCAACGATCGAACCACGCAATATAAGTGGACTGACAGCGGAGGTGACAACGCTCACCGTCGTCGACGATGTGTCTTATTGTCGTGGAGGCCACTGGCAGAAGTCTACCAGAGGCGGCTTGAATTTTGCGGGCGAGCGTTGACTGCATCCTGCCAGTTCGGCTCGTTGGCAAATGGTGATGGTAACGACTTGCTGGTGGTCTTAGCTTGAATGAAGCGGTTTAGAACACGAAACCGACAACAACTCCATTCATTTGAGAACACAGTGAGCGTTTTCTTTTCCAGACTGTTTAGTTCAGTCAACAGCAGCAGCAGCAGCCCAAAAGTTTCGTTTGTCGTCATTCATGCCGTCGCTGGAGTCGAGAACGCTGCCGGTGCCGTCGACGGCGCGGCGTCGTTGTCGTCAATAAGCCGAACGAACGACTGGGATCCATGGGAACTGATGAGAGTAACGCGACATGAGTGCATCCCGTGGAGCCTGGGAAACGCTAGATCAGGTGAAGCCATCAATCTGTGAGCCTAGATCCCGCGAAACCTCGATCCACTTTGACATAACAATGCGAGAACGTTCTCTCATTCACGGGAGAGCCGTCATCGTCGTGAACGGCACAAAATCACGTCAGCGAATTGTTTCAAGATTAGGGAGGCGACTGGCTCGGTTTTTCCGGTTAATTACCATATGCACACGTTTCTAACAGCGTTAGGGGAACGTGGAGAACTCCTGTGGGAAGTCTGCACCGAGTTGACATGAATGTCTAGATTGGATCATCTGCGGATGACACTAGTAGACTCCGCAGATCAGCACCGACAAGTTATTATAATTACTATTAGTAGTATCGTAATTTTTATCGATGCTTACAGAGGAGGATTTCCATCGAGCAGCAACTAATGTCGCATCGGAACTGCTAATTGATTATTTCTAGCATTCTAATCGCAGTAATTTTGCTCTCTCCACTGCCGGAATGTATTGCTGCTATCCGTATACTTCTCGGTAAATTAATTTTGTCTGTAATTTCGGGAAAGTCCATGGCGATTGCGCGACAGTCTCTTCATACAATTGTCCGAATCAGAGCGAAAGAAGTTCGAGTATAGGGTTCGCAATGGAAGCATCAACGTGGTCGCCTATTTCTAGATTCCAACAGTTATGCCTTCCGGAATTTCCCAGCGAGAATTTCACCGAATCAGCATCAGGGGAAGGTCCCCTCCGATTTGCTTATTCGAGCTCCCGCGTCGATCATTATCGTGCAAGGCCCGGACCGTATGGGGTCGTCCGCCCTCTCAGTATCAGCGATCGTAAGAGCGCGACCCAATTGACGGGTATTAACCTGTTTTACTCGAAGGACTCGAAAAGCCAGCCAGTCAATCAGTCAGTCATTGATGCACTCTGAGAAGGTGAACGGATGGAATCAATAACCGATCTCTTCCTCCAGCGCCTCTGACCGAGCTCGTCGATCGGAAACCATCTCCAATCTCCACCATGCTGTTAAGCAACGTTAGATTGCGGTAAGTGTCACCGTAGTCGCTCTCTGGCCGTTCATGAGCGTCAGCGGCCCCGACGGCTCCGACGTCGTCGATCGGAACCGCGAAGGTGCACAATTTGTACGGAGGAGCAACAAGCAGGTAGCTGAGCGACTTCAACGGCAGCGAAGCTTCAGGTCACCGCCGAACGTTACGGGGTGTGTTGTTGCCGACTGACTGACTGACTTGTGACTGGCGCTTGGCTGGCGAAGAGGCAGAAAGCCGGGCAGGCTTGTTGGTTCTAGCGTCCGCTCGCTTCCTGAAGAAACCGTCGCTCCGCTCGTGGATTTGACGAAGTCCTCAGAATACTGACACGCCGCACGGTGAATCCGAATGTGCAAGAACCAAAGCATGCGCTGTTTCCTGCTCTACTCGGAACATACTCATCCATCAGTGCAGAATTGAAGAGTTTTATTCAATTTCATTATCTGAAGCTCCGAGCTGCTTGATTCAGAAATGAGGTTTTCGTGAGCGCTGACCTCCGATCGTTATCTATGTGGAATTCTCCACCCTGTCGTCCCGGATCGCCGGGAGCGAATGGTTCTCCCTACCGGATAAAATTGGAATCCACTTTTCCATAAGAGCCCTCAAACTGCTGATGTCCGAAAATAGTGTCCTAAAAAAAGGACACCGGAACTTTCTGGCACTTCTTCGTGAGGGATTCCCATTCGGACGCCCATAAACGGAACGGTAACAGAGCCGACAGCGGCTTGACTTGTGGTGTTTCAATGCCAACAGCGATTTTCGACTCTTACGGCGGAATTGCACGAAGTGCTCGATGCCCTCGGAATTGGACCATAGACGACATAGCGAGGAAAACGGGAACAGACTTTGACGAGGCTAAAATGGATGGGATCAGCTCCCCGACGACAAGCCCACCGACAACAGCGGCGATGGGTCGGTGACCCAGCGGAAGGAAAAGTTGCTGAAAACTGAGATGGATGTCGGAAAATGCTTTCTCGCGCTTGATCTGCACTGAGCCGTGAGAGGTGAGAAGTGTTCTGTCGGAGCAAAAAGGCCGCACTCGCCGCAGGAACAAATCTGTCAGATGAATACCGCTTTGCCGCCGAAGACGAGCGGGAAAACCGCATTTCCTCTCTACGATGTGTAAGGGAGCGCGTTTCTCCCACGGCTACACGAGACACTGGATGCTGAGCGGCATGTCGATTCCTCGGGGTTCAAAACGAGCCCTTGCCTGACTCTTGCGGTTTCCGAGTACGCGGAATTCATGGATCGACGCTAGACATGGTTGGAGACCGTCGAGACGGCCGCCTTTCGAATACATCGGAATTCTTAGGGTGGAGGGAACAGCACTAAAAGCCATTGCGATTGCAAGTTTCGGTTTCTCGTAAAAGGTGCGTCAAACGGCCCACGCAGACTAGAATAATTCCTCTGTGAATGCTCACGACGCGACGCTATAGCTGGTCGTGTCGACGTATAATCCTGGCGTCATAAAAAAACGATCTGGGTCCCTTTTTCCGGCCGGTCCTTGTTGAAGCAGATCATAATATTGAAAACAGTTCCAGAAGTGACCACAAATTAAATCACAAGTCGGTCAGCTAACCTGCTCGACACACAGTCGAGTAACTGACTGACCAGTCGAGCAACTAGCCAAGCAAGAACCCAAGTTGTGAATGGAAAAGTATTCCGCTACTGCGAACCAACATTATCCCAGAAGAATGTCAGTCGAACCACTGGTTCTGTTTCGGACCGCCGCCGACACTGCCAACAACTCGATTTGCCTCCGCATTAGAATTCGTGTCTTACAGTGCCGAACCGGCGCGGCGTTCGGAATCGTCCGGAGTTACGCCGAGCAAAGGAATGTAACCGTCGAGTCAATTCATGAGTCCTACACGCAAGTCACGCTTAACGTTGAACGAAAACAATATGAAAGTCCAGCCACCGAGAGAAGACCGTCGCATCGCCACTTGACCGCGTCACGTTGGCTAAGCAGTAAATCCGAGCGTTCCTCTCTGGAGCATGAAACCTCCGGGAAAACGGGGCATACATGACAATGCCGCCCTTGGTCAAGCAAGAAGATCCGTTGTCGGGAATGAAGATGAGAGCAAACTTCCGTGGATGAGAAGAATGAGTGAAGACTCCAAAGCCTTACTTCGTCAGCTCCTCAAAGAATCTCGGGAAGAAGTTCAACAGGTGCAGCGGAACCGAAATATGAGGCGATTTGCCATCCCTTGCCGGGCTTCTCGGAGAATTCTATGATTCCACGGTCTCTCAGAGAGCCCTACGATGATATTCCCAGATCGTCTCAAAACGCATCCGGAAAGCCAGCAGCTCGGCTTTCGGTACCTCCCAACGTAAACATACAGCGAAGATCTCTCATCGAGCATAATCCCTTCGTCATCGGAGCTCCAGAGCAGCGTCTAGAATCTTCGAATCGGGTCCCTATCCTGGAGACTTTGTCACGCTCGCTGTCACGACAGAGTTCTCTATTCGATTCTTTAGAGTTCCGAACTTAGGCGAAGTCCGTCAAGCGTTCCCAGGTGTCTTTCGGAGTCGCTCATTTTAAAGCCCGCCTAAAACTCGACCTTTTGCCGTACTGTATTGGAGTGTCGATCATCGAGAGCGAAGTAGCGACCCAATGGTGTAGAAGAGACTTCTACGATCGTTTATGATAAAAAAAACAATATCTCCAGAAGATAGGAATAGTGCTTCGTCGTAATTATGAACCCCGTTCCGAGAACCGGGCGCCATCTTGTAGCATCAACACCGGGCAACAGTTCCATAGAGTTGTTTGAAAGTTCTAAAACTATCCGAGACGCTTTGACAGCTCTTAGACAGTCGGCAAAGTTGAGCGGCTGAGGTCCCTGCTTCATTTGCGACCTACCTCGTTTGGTTCCGAGAGCGCGAACAGGTCTAACCGATTGGCATTCCATTGTGATATCAGGCTCCTCAGAGCTGAACGCTCTTCAAGTCGTTTGTCAAACTCTACAGAAGTCATTCTATTTCTTCGCGGCACAATATATCCTACGGAAGTGCACACAACTGTTTTATTCAGGCAGCGGAGCGCATAGTTTTCTTTTAGAGATCGCCTTCCAAATCACAACACAGAAAACTTTTCAAACATGACAATAAAACTTGCTCGCAGGCAAGCAGGCTCACTCGCTCGCCAACCAGCTCGAAGCAGACACCACCACTCTGGATCCCAAGCAACACATATACACGGCTTCTTCTTATGTCGCCTCGAGTGCTCGCCGATTGGTTCGCAACAGTCACGTGGTGCCCGATGCCGTGGCGTAGTCTCCTCATAGAAGCCTCACCGATGTGAGCACCGTCGCCGTTGTTGCTCAGGGAACGATTGACATCGGATTCGAAAACAGATTCGGGACTCGCTCGGAACGTCGACTACGTTCGGCGTGCGGAATTGGAAGGGATTGTCGAGAAAGTCCGAAACAGACGAACTCCCGGAATCGTCGCCCGGCATAGAAGGCTCAACAGGTGAGTTCTGTACTGCTGCTGGAGAAAGAGTCCTCTTCGCCGGCAGCAGCAGCAGGTGAGAGCTAGCGGCGGCGGTGGTCGGTCGCCGCTGCGAGCATGAAGAAGAAGTATCCGCTCCGGAAAGAAGGACGCGCATTGCGGCTTTGCTGGTCACAAGTGTGTCACTGGTTTGTCGGGGGAGGTATAACATGAACGGACACCTCACGAAGCTCCTGTCACTGCTCATTTCCATACGGAAATTCTCTTCTCCGGCGCTTTCCGCTGGGCTGCGAACAATACGGACCACCTCCCTCCCAAAGTCAGATTACGAGTGCATGATATCAATTCTCCAAGGGCATCTGGTCAACCGGAGCCTTCTCGAGAGCCTACCGGGTCCTTGTGCAAGTCCCAAACCGTATGCAGAGGCTTATCCCCGCGAACAATTCTACGAAGATCTGGGGATTAGGATGAATGCTCTCCGGAACGGACTTTTTCCTTTTCCCTGCTCTCCAATTCGTGACTCATCTTCACTCCTTCTGGAGATTTTGGAATCGGGCTGATGTACGGCTTTCCTCCCCTAAATCATACGCTCTTCTTCGGATGTTCGAAGCAACGAAACAAACCTTCCGCGGGAAATTAAGGACTGAGGAGGTGGTCCCTCAGAATATTTGATGATTCTTTTCGCGGGCAAGGGCGGGGACCTAATAGGGGAGACTCGAGGGAATATCAGAAGCATCTTTTTAGATCTCAACGAATTAAGGTCATTAACGCGGAGAGGTCGCGATTGGTGAAGATGGAGGAAGTCTTCACCTCTCAGGGGAACAATTATCTCGGATATCCAGTCGAATGATTCGTGGTTGGAATACTCTTCTCTATAATTATTGTACCTGCATCGATGTACGTGGCCAGGAAAAGAAGGAGAAAGTGTATCGAGATCGACATGGATGTTTGATTCAAACGCTTGGCGAAATATGTATTCCCGAGTTGGTCTTATGTAAACAAGAGTTCTCAGCGCTCGCAGGTGGGCGCGCTCAACCTATCGAAATGGTGGACTTCGCTGAAGCGTTCAGCTGAGAAACTAGCGGTTCTGATCGCTCCCGAGAGCACTGAAAATACGGCGACATACACAGCAAGCTGGCGTGGCGCCTCATCAGTCCACGTTTCCGCATTAACAGCTGCCCATGGTCAGGCAGACTTCGCTGAGTATATCTGATGGCTGGAGTTTGCCTAGTGGCGCTCATCCGACGTCTGCATCGATGATGAGAGAAGTCTTCGATTGTCTAGAATGCCCGTTTTCTTTTTCTGCTCCCGGAAGCGTCTGAGAAGTTTATTCGGGATAACACAATTCGTCAAAACAGGAATCGAAGCGAAAAATCGGAGTCATCGATTACACTTTTGGGACGCTTCCCTCAATTCGAAGGGACACAATAGGGCATCAACAACGCAATGGTTCCAGGAGCATAACTGGTAACAGTCATTTTCCTTCGTTTCCCCCGTCGTCGTGAGTCGTGACTGATCTCTTGGATCACTGATTGATGACGTCCTTCCGTAACGCCTTGTGGTACGGCGTCCTTCACAATCACATTGAGGCTAGCGGTTCTTTCTCTTAGGATTTTCGTTCGACCGAGCAGCGTTCATGTATATTTGTCCGAGACATTTCGCTTCGGAGATTCACCGCCGCCAGTTGAACTAAGAGCTGCTTATTACGTCATCCGGGCTCCCCGATCGTGAGGCCCATCATGCGCATCGGCTCTGTGACGCTGTCGTTAAGTCAGTCTCTTGTTCGTGTACACATTTCCATGGCATGACTCCATGTGTCTTGCTTTTATCGCGGTCAATAGAAACAACGTCGTGAACCGTATCGAGTGCTCTGGCGTTCCTCCGCTCCCGTCATTCTGACGAGTTCGAGGTGCTACCGTGAAGAACGTGTGGGGACCTGATAGCCTGGCTTATGGGGGTCACACGCTGCCGTATGCCCAATCACGGTGGCAGCGACCTGAGAGAATCAACCTGAGCAACGAAGATGATCAAGGACTTCTTCGAAATCTGGTTGATGTACATTAGTCAGCCGAGGAGCGAGTTGCTTGTGGGCTGCGATCGAGCTCTGTCAACTTTCTTTGATATTCAGCGCTACACCTTATCTCTCACGGATTCATTTATGAGTAGGCACGGGTACGATATCGACTCAAGGCTGGAATTGACGACTCGCGATCGACATTTGCTCGACATATTGTCAACTGCTTGGGCGAGTTCAAGATCGGTGCCCTGCCCATCGCACCGAACGACTCGACCGCAGGCATACTAAACCCGATGCGTCTGTCGGATCATTCACCGCCGAGCAAGAAAACTCGAATGAAGTCGAGGTGGAGTTCTGCTGTCGAATTCGACGATGACAGGTGCTTTATTAAAATATATATCAGTGTGTCATATCGGTGTTTTTCAGAACTAGATATGAATCTAAAAACCTCTTGTTTCTACCGAACGCCCGCGGTCTCTGATCGATGGTCAGGGATCATCAAGGGAACCCCGCACCTAGTTGCACTTCCGGAGTTCTCTTAAGAATTCTGGCAGTCGATATATAGAGACAGTACGATACTTGTCGCGCTTGCCTGAGCAACACGTGCTCGGCGTTCTCGGTGAATCTCAGCTCGTACGCTCTGTTCGTACGCACATTGGTGATGTTGGGCACAGGATGCACAGAGTGAACCACTCTTCCGGGGGAGAAATTCCGGGAGTTCGGACGCACCGGTGGGGAGGCCGTTCCTCGGCCGGAGCGCGTAGAGCACGAAGTTCGAATTCTGACGGAAAAAATCAAGAGATCATCGAGACAGCTCGCCAACGCTTCTGAAGTCGTCGATGACTTACCACAGGAGAGGAGATGTTTAGCTCATACTCACGACTTCACGAACTTCAAATCCTTGTGCGGAGACGCATCGATCGTCCTGTTGCAGAGAGAGTCTGCCTCGTCACTTAGGATCTGGTTTCTCGAACATTCTGATCGGTTGGTCGAGATATCCGAGAGCCTCGATTGGTCACCGCCTTCGATGGAGCTCCTTGAAATACGAGTTATTCAGTTCATTATTCATGTCATTCCTGCTTGCCAGGTGGTACCACTCAAGGTCGCATTTCGTAGGACACCGGGCTGATGACGATCAACGGAGACTCACCCGTTTGCGGAGTCCTGGTCCCGAGAAACCGAATTTAGAACATCGGAATCGATCTCTGCGAGTTCCATCTCTGACGACTCGAATATAAGACTTGGCCCCATTTTCGAAGGAGATTAACACGCGAGTTCGAGCTTTTCCGCCTCGTAAGATTCCGGTACCCTCAACACATATGCACGCACTTGCACGTCAGTGCTTCAGATGTCACATCCGACCTCAGAGATACCTATCCTCTCGACCCGCGGCCGACGGTCGCCAATAATCCATCGTACGCCAGAAGAAGCTGTTCGACTTGAGATTCCTGGGCTGGGAGGATCCACATGTACATTGAAAATCATTCTGTTCATCCTATGCGCGTCCGCGGAGGAGGGGCTGAGAAATCTCAGGGGGCTATACCAGGGGTGTAACTATGAAACGAGAAAATCCGATAGAGGGCGTTAGCTCAAGCTGCAGTTTGAATTTTCGCGCCCGATCAATTGCGTTGTTTACATCGCATTCGCGGTCACACGAAATGGTCGATAGAGTTCGAAAATTGTGTTTCTAAATTTTTTGACACCCTGCCAAAAATGTCCCTCTACGAGCCCGAAAATCAGATTCTCAGGGCCTCGCTGGTTTTCTGCTTTCACTTGAAGAAGAGTGCATCAGAGGCACATTCTCTGCTTGTGGAAGCGTTCGGTGATCATGCGCTTAGCAAATCTCGTTGCTACGCGTGGTATGAGAACTTTTCGAAGGGAAACTTCGATTTGAAGAACGAACCCCGGGGGAGACCTCCAAAAAAGTTACCAGGATCAAGATTTGCAAGTTCTTCTCGATCAGAACAACACGCAAACTCAAAGTGAACTCGCAGAACAGCTGAAAGTTACTCGTGAAGCGATTTCCATAAGACTCAAGAAAATGGGGAAGATCTCAAAGCTCGGCAGATGGGTGCCACACGAACTCAGTGAACGACAGAAAGAGGTGCGATTGACAGTCTGTCGGGAACTGCTCTCGAGATACAAAAACAAGTCGTTTCTGTATCGTATCATCACTAGTGATGAAAAATGGATATACTACGATAATCCTGGACGCAAAAGATCGTGGGTCAGTCCCGGAGAACCAGCAGAGAAGTCAGTGAGAAGGAATCGCTTCGGAAAGAAGACCATGCTCTGTGTGTGGTGGGATCAAGAGGAGTGATCTATCATGAGCTGCTAAAACCCGGTGAAACTGTTGATACTGCCCGTTACCAACAGCAGTTAATCGATCTGAACCGTGCGGTCAAAGAAAAACGACCAAATTGGGACCAAGTTCGGAATCGCGTCATTTTGCTCCACGACAACGCTCCGTGTCACACCTCGAAGCCGACGCAGGAAACTTTGAGCGCTTTGAACTGGGAAGTTCTGACACACCCTGCCTATTCTCCAGACTTGGCCCCCTCAGATTATTATCTCTTCGCATCAATGAGCCACGCTTTGAATAATCAGCGGTTCACCGATTTTGAAGAAGTCGAAAAATGGGTGGTCGGATGGTTCGATTCGAAAAATGAAGCCTTTTATCACAAGGGCATCCACAACCTGCCAGAAAGGTGGTCGAAGTGTATATCTAATCAGGGAGCCTACTTCGAATAAATTACGAGTTGTACTTTTTTTTTAAAAAATTTTCCTTTTCTGAAAAATTTTCTCGTTTCATATTTACACCCCTGGTAAGTCTCCTCCCAGATTGAGATCCGAGATGCTAATTGCTAGCAGGAGCTGGTCGTCACATCGGATTGCAACCCCGTGCGGAGGTCCGATCCAGCCCCACCCCGAAACGAATCCCGCGGGCGTCCCGCCACTGCGTCTTCACCAGGAGCTCTCACTCAATCGAAGGACCGCCCAAAGTCAGAAAGTGATCTGTAGGCGATACGATTCGTTGAGTTTCATCGTCATCGATTCAAGGAGTAACGAGCCGAGCTCGCTCCCAGAATACCATCAAGCGAAAGATTCAATGAAACTCTTCAGAATCATAATCGAGAACGTCTCATTTCCGTGGCCCTCCTGCTCCGCCCCCTCTGCGGACGCATGTGCACCAGGAACAGGATTCATCTCACCGAGTTGCACTCAGCTGCTCTGGGTGAGGACCTCAGGGAGGAGTCTCGCATGAGTCTTCATCACCAGCAAAGTGGAAGACCTGTCCGGGAGAGAGAAGAGCAGTCCGTCTTTGGTGGGAAAACTTTGAGAAGGTAATTCTTTAATATGCAATGAGTCAGAGTTCGAAAATTTGAGTTATTCAAAACTGATGGGTTTTCCCCGTCGCTATAAGATGCGCGGAACGCTATAATGAGAATACTGCAATCAGATCTATCCTCGAAAATCGGAAAATCGAAATACCCTAAATTCATGGTGTATTGATGAGTGATGAAGTGATGAGTAATGATGTGATATGAGATTCAGGTCACCTGGTCCCCCGCTCACCCTCATGAAGGACGAGTCTCATGAAACCTTGTCGGGACTCTCCTTGATCGGGAACCTCAGATGCAATCCGGGAACGTTCCATGTAATCAGAGGAAGTCCCCGATCTCCACCGCACCCGTTCCTGCGTTGCCGGAGGCGATCTTGGGATGCCCTTCAGGCGAAGGTGCAGCACCCGGCCGCCTCTCCGATGGACTCTCCAGCGAGCCTAGGCGTGCATTCCACGTACGCATCTATCATCACGGACAGCCCTGAAATGAGGGCTGATCCGTCTCATCGGGTACATTGCCTTTCAGTGCTGATATTGAAGAGCGAGTTCGACTTGTCGACAAGGTCAGACTGAACAAGCATAGCGGAAATAGGGTCCCATGCAAGCACCGGCTTTCATCTCGAGATCGGCGGTGAAACCGGAGCCTCGGCGCGTGTAAAGTTCACGGTGCAGTCGGCTCGCTCCTGACTTCGCCAGGGTAGTTCCTGCAGATGAGCGAGACGGCTTCCACGGACGCGGCTGGAATCCCCTCTCCCCCCTGGAGGAACCCTGATTCTCCCTGATGGCCCGATCCCTGCTCTTGGAGGAGTTCCTCGCGAACGCTACTGGGATACGTGGTTCGTTCTAGGAAGCATTTCCTCTTGCCGTGTCGCTCGGATTCATTCCTCTATCTGTTCTCCGGCAGAGGGAAGAAATCATATTCACGCTGGATTTATACACCCATCGCTCAGAAGCCTATCACAAGCTCGAACTTCATCCCGAAATCAGTGTGTAGCCTCCAAAGAGGATGTGCTCGATTTATAGCCGCCGCGCCGTCGCGCTGTGGCGCGGTCGCTGCCCGTGCTCCAACGGTCATTCCCATGTGGTGCGACAGCATCGCGGAGCGCGCACATCCACTCCTGTCGCTGACTCCGTGCTCCTTGATAGGAACTTCGGCATATTTAGGGAGCTCGCTCATCGTTCCCAGCTCAATTTATTGATTCGTCGCTTTTCGTATGGATGTACATATGTTTTCCACGGCGTTGCTCTGCAGCAAAGAGCCCTAGAGCCTGGCGGTGCTGCTCCCCTTGACGGATAGAGGGCCTCCCTGGATGCCACTATTTCCACTTTTCGATTTTGCTCATAATAATTCATGCTCAACGACACGTGAGGTCTGAGGCGGCTTCCGGCGATTACATCTCTACCGTACCGAAGGGAGAAAGTCTTCCTAGAAGTTTATGGCATGACCGCTCTATTTGGCGGAAATACTGAGCCTGTGGACAATGTCGATAATTGGGTCCGAGGGATGCCGAGATTGATGCCGATTTGATGGTACTGATCTGCTCATCAGACTAGGGAGAAGGGCAAAGAGGGAAAAGCCCGACCTGAAATCCGGACCGCGGAACGATGGTGTCGCTTAGCGTATGCTTCAAGCATCCACGGGCCATCCCTTTCCTTTCCCTCAATGATGATTCGATTCTCCTATACCTGCCAACAAGCAGACGGAGCTCGGATCGCCCACCCCATTCGGGATACATTGACCACCCCTTCCGTCGGAAACTCTTTATCTGCCATTCGACCAAGATCCGCAGTCCAGGACCTTCTGGCGAGATGATGTGCTACGCGGGATAGATCACTTTGTTGAACAGGGTGCCTCTCAGCTCGATGCTCGCACGAAGCGCAAGGTCGTGTAAATTTCATCTGACGGAAGCTGACCGTTTGCCAGAATCTTCCGTTCGGACACGAGGGAACACCGTGCAGGTCCCCGATTGTCAGCCGCAACGACCTCCGACGGCCGAGCGGAGACGAAATTAGCTCCATCGGCGGGGCCGGAGTACTGCAACGGTATCGCCCCTGACTCCATCATTTGTATATTAGGCAACGAGGTCCGGAAAACGAGCTCTTGCGGAAGCAGGCGCATTTTCACCAGCAACGCCGTGCCGCAAGAATACTAGGTGTCCTGTATTCGCAAATATAATGAACGTCATAGTATGCATTGAATCTGTCTCTCAGAGCGGTTGAAGTGCGAGACAGCCGATTATATAAAGTCTGCCCTGAACGAGGGCACCTGGCTGTCATCCAGAGCTTCATTGCCATTGACCGGTCGCCTGTTTCAGCCTTGAATCGGTCACTCAGCGTCTCCTAACACTGCGACAATGACGCTCGTTGAGGCCGCAGCCTGACCTTGATCTCAATCTCCAGGCGGCTATGAGAAAGCACACGACACCGTATTCGATTTATAGGGAACGAAGACGTCCGAGCTCGGACTGGAATCACGTCCGGATACGCCTGGATAAATTCGGAAGTTCCCTCCGATCCCTCTCAATCGACAGTCGAACCCACGGAAACGAGTGGGTCGGGAGAATCTGATTAGCTTCGGGGCTGGGTCAGCACAAACAGCTGAGGGAAAAAATTATATGCGACTGTATTCCTTCTTTCCATGGACAAGATATTGCGAGCTGCATCAGAATCCGTGACTATCCTGACGTCCCCGCGATAGAAACTTAGACTCGTTCGCTCCGCTCCGATGTCGCCAGGCTCGTGTCATGGTGCGCACCGAGAGGCCAGGGGACGGGTTGGTTAACGGGAACGGTGTTCGAGTCGCGAGGGGGGGGGGATAATTTATTTTATTGTGCGAGGTCTAGTCCATATTATCATGAAATGTATCCACACCCGTGGAACGTGCAGGCTCTCCGCGTGGTGAGCGCAGCAGAGCTCGCAGAGTTCCCTCCATCTGCATGGAGAGAACGGAACGCATTGATTGCGCGGAGAATTTTTTTCGAAACTGAGAATGCGAAAATGTCGATCGCCGTCCGGCAATGAGAAGCGAGAAAAATAGAATCTTGACGAGCCCAGTCGGAATAGATGGAAGCTATTGGGAGCCTGTGCAGCCGGTCAGAGCGCGCACCACCGTCGCGTCCTCTCTCTCGTGAGCGCGTGCGCCGATTCAAGGTTGCAGAAGAAGTTAGCGCTTTTCCCGAAAGAGGAACGCGTATTCTCTTCTAGGTGGAATATCCTGATCCCGAATCGTGAATCACAGAGGAAGGAGTTTCTCATAGGAACCACAAGTTCAAGCCTTCGTGCGACTTCCGAACTGGAGTTTGGCGCTGCGGTGAAGCTGCGCCTCGGGAGTACTCACCGCCCTTCCTCTCCCGAGAGTGGAGAGTGGAGAGCATTGGTGGTGCCTTTTAAGCGAACATTCTGAGAGCGTGCCCTCTACAGTCGATTGGTGACCCTTCGGTGCCTGTGTTCTCCTCGGGCGGCAAGCAGAAAGATCAAGAGTCAAAATGTCTGAGAAGAAGAAGAGTGGTTTCGATCCCATGTCCTTCGCTCAGGATTTCGTGGCCGGAGGAATCGCTGCCGCCGTATCGAAGACGGCTGTCGCCCCGATCGAGCGTGTGAAGCTGCTTCTCCAAGTGCAGCACGCTTCGAAGCAGATCGCCAAAGAGAACCAGTACAAGGGCATCGTCGATGTCTTCGTCCGCATCCCCAAGGAACAAGGATTCTCAGCCTTCTGGCGTGGTAATCTGGCCAACGTCATCAGGTGAGGTTTGGACTTCTCCCCGAAATGCGACCGAGCTGGCGAACGACCCGCTGACCGACCGACCGGCCGGGTGACATTGAGCCACCTCCGCCATCTTGGCCCGAGCTCGAACTCCAGACACCACGTTTCCGTAGAAACCGGTGTTCCTTTCACCTCACCTCTCGATTTACGACGATATATGATCAGTAAATGGATAGAGAACGGATAGAGATGACAATTCCTCTCGCATTCCAGGTACTTCCCCACCCAGGCTCTGAACTTCGCGTTCAAGGACAAGTACAAGCAGGTTTTCCTTGGAGGAGTGGACAAGAAAACTCAGTTCTGGCGCTACTTTGCCGGAAACCTCGCGTCTGGTGGAGCTGCCGGAGCCACTTCCTTGTGCTTCGTGTATCCCCTCGATTTCGCTCGAACTCGTTTGGGCGCTGACGTGGGCAAAAGCGGCGGAGAACGTGAGTTCAACGGTCTCATCGACTGTCTCAAAAAAGTCACCAAGTCGGACGGTATCATTGGTCTCTACCGAGGTTTCGGAGTGTCCGTGCAAGGTATCATCATCTACCGCGCGGCCTACTTCGGATTCTTCGATACTGCCAAGGGCATGCTGCCTGACCCGAAGAACACCCACCTCGTCATCTCATGGGCCATCGCTCAGACCGTGACCACCATCTCGGGTGTGATCTCCTATCCTTTCGACACTGTCCGTCGTCGTATGATGATGCAGTCCGGACGCAAAGGTGGAGACATCATGTACAAGAACACCCTCGACTGCTGGGCCAAGATCGCCAAGCAGGAAGGCAGCGGCGCTTTCTTCAAGGGCGCCTTCTCCAACGTGCTCCGAGGAACCGGTGGAGCTTTTGTGCTTGTGCTCTATGATGAAATCAAGGTTGCTCTGTTCGGAACGAACTGAGCGGAATACGCTCGCTTAGTCTCGGTATTCGTGTTCTGGCTGCCATCAATGAACGCGAGTTACGCCACAAACTACTTCCTAGTTTAAAGAAACAAAAAAGTAACGAGAGTCGAACGGAAACATGCGGCAGCGTACATTCCGGAAGAAACGAACCAATCTCTTGCCATCGTGTGTATGCTGTGCTGTACGACCTCGTGTGTCGTGTGACTGTTCCAGTTTACCGAGTCGTCGGATTTTGCCGTTCAGACTGACTTGGATTTAGGAGGATCTACCAACGAACTTCCGACTTCTAGCTGCGGAACGAAGCAAACCTGTTTTAGAAAATGAGTGAAAGCCTCGACAAAACGAATTGTAGGATGGGAGATCAAACTAATTGATGATACCGGTCGATTATTATTCTCATCACCTTCTCCGCTCAAATTCTTGAGGAAAAAAAATCAGAAAGAACATCCATAAATCTTAAAAAAAGTGTAAAAACAATTCCATTGAAATAAAGGGAGAAGTCCGTAATTTAAGCAAACGTGTCGTCTCCGATCTCATAATGCTAGAGCTACATACCGCTTATCATGCAGACTGAGGAGGATCTACCCTCATGGCTAGAACAACGGGTCCATGATTTGTGTACTATTCTCTTTATTCAATTAGGTATTCGAATCTAAAACGATTTTCGCGGGGCTCTGAGTCGACTCCCTAAGGAGCTCTGTTTAGGGCCGCAGGGATATACTATATGTATATCGAGCTGGATCTCCGAGGGGTTCGGCTATCGAATCTTGCTTGGGTTGTTGTAGAATCATTTGTCAACTCATCGATCAATGGAGGCTCGTGTCCTCGCCTTTGTGTTCCTGGCAAACTCCTCCTGGATCTTCCCGGAGGCGGTCTCACGGTCATGACTACAATTCAATCGATCTTTCATCTCAAAAGATCCGAGAGGATATCGCGCTCCTGGTGATGCGAATACTCTCATTGTTGATATCCGTCACTGATCCGCACGCGAGAGAATGAGTTTTGGGTGTACTTCACCGGAAAGGGTTGAAACCGGCGGTTCCTCTCCCGAATTGCGCTCCAGTATGGTCTTTTAGATAAGTCGTTGCCGAAGCCCTCGATGTACTGACGAACTCTGTTTACCAAGGCTCCGCCTTGGCATGAGCTGCAACAATGCTGCTGTAGAACAGGATGGTCATACGGAAACGTGGCGAATATCTTATCCGGATGATCTCTTCGCATCAACCGGCTAGCTTCCTCACTGAAGAAACAGTCCCTCTCGATAGGCTCTGTCGATTGGATTAGACCGCTCGGCCCCACACGAATATATGCCTAAATCGTCACGGATCGTCGAACGCGACCTTCCCGTATAATTCCGTCAGCTTGGGATCACGGGATCGGTATTGTCGAGCCCGATCCGGATGTTTCAGTGACGTTCCACCGCAGAGGATTGTGAGCAGCTGCCCCGAAAGGATTCGATGCTAGAGTCGGGGACTGCGTCTAGATCCGCAAGTCCCGATGCTTCTCATATTATTCGATTACGCGTCACGACTGCCCCATCGAAGTCATCCCGCGGCCCCTGAAGCTGGGAATCCTTGAACGCCGATTATGAGTTCGCCTGCATCCGCTATCGGAAGTTGACTGTTCGAATTCGTAGGGAAGGACGCTCTATCTATAAGGTCGAGACCGACGGATAACGATGAGACGAGCCGCTCCCAAAGAATTCTCTGTGCGCTATATCGATTAATCCCGATAACGATTAACTCGATAACAACTCCACATCGATTCAATATGCGACGATCCCTTTGCCGCCTCCTTCGGCGAACAGGCTCTTCCCCAAAGACTCGAGAGAGTCCGCCCGAGGAAGTCGGGACGGGCCGATGGCACCACGATTCCATCGACTCATTTACCTGTAGGAGAGAGAGCATGCATTTTCACAGCATCCGAGCAAATGTGCACTGCTCGAACCGCGATCCCCCACACTAGCGTTTCTTCAACATCTAAACCCTCTTGGTCAGCCCGCGGTGCCTGCAGCTCCGCTCGGGACCTCTGGAATTTTTTCTGTGGCAACCTTAGAAAAGCTCATGCTTTCCACAGGGCAATTCTCTGCCGTTGAATTAAGATTCATTCATCCGATCATCGGATCACTTGCGGAGAACAAGAAGGAGAAGACACTTTTGCAGAAGACCTCTTGCTGTTTATCGGAAAAGGTTGACAATCTAAAGGGATGAAAGCGGAACTTGTTCTCTGTACATCGGGGCGGGGGTTGGGAGCGCAAGCAGCGCAAGACTTTGATCTCGCGTCTCAAGTCCCGTTATGCAGCGCTCTTGAGAATGCGTTGTGTGCTGTCTCGAGGTCAAACTTCATTTGCCTGGCCTGTTGTTCGCTGAAGTTGTCCGACGCAGCCATCTCAGACATGGCGTCCAGCCTGGAAACAACGAGAGAGAGAACGATGATCACCCAGCAAGTAGCAGCCTGATGATCAGCCTGATTCTCTGTCTGACCATCAACTAGTCTATATCATCATGATTCATGTTTGGAGGAGCGAAGATGGACTCCTTCCACCCCACGGTTCCTGTCCACAGGAGTCAAGCTCACCATTTCTGGACGATCACTTTGCCTTCGAAGTCATTAGGTAAGCAGGTCAATCGGCCCATTATTTCCTTGATTTCTTTCAGGTCCGGCTGCAGGTCGGCCATGCAGCGTATATCCATACTCAACTTGTCCAAAACTGTCACAAACATCTAGAAGGATCAGAATCCCCATTGAATTCCCGAGCTGCCCATGAAAAGATGCTATCGCACACGTGACCATAACTTCAATCACGAAGTCGCGAGGGGGAACTAACCACAGAGAGATCGGCAACGAATTTCAGAGCATTGCCTCCATTGTCTTTGATCGTGATCGGCCTATCCTCCTTGATCCGCTCCAGAGCGTTCGGACAATCTAGTTTGAAAGCTTCGACAAATTGTTCAATCGTTGGGAAACCCTCACCCTGAACCTGCCGAAAGGCAGCTCTGTATTGCACGAGCAACTTGGAGCAAGCTGCTGTGTACCTGAAAGGTTCGTGGGCGTCAGAAACGGGAGCCTTTCCAAGACATTCTGCGGATTCGACGGATTCGGAAAGCTTCTCGGCGTACCAGACAATGTGGGAGAATTCACACGATAACAAAGTATGCGGACGATCAGTCCGGAAGAGTAAAAGCGAAAGACGGAGAGGTCGAGCTTAGGATTGAGAGAAATACCCACTCAGAAGGTTTGACAGCGTCTTTTATGTAGGCTTTCTCCAGACACTGGAGCGTGTTGATCACGGAGAACAGGTCAGCCATGTTATCATATCTGTGGGAAAATAAATCTTTCAGAATCGGCTTGGTGTTGAGATGCTTGGGAAAGTTTCGGGAGGCTCCGAGGTTTTCCTTCTCTCCGTGAATTCCGCGTTTCTCCGCCAATTATCCTCTTCATGAAATGTTTCGATCTTACCTCGTTCGTTCCCGGGCTGTCCTATACAGCCGGACTTCTTCGTAAAGCTCAGGCCGGTTATCTGGAATCGAGGGAAATATTTTGTCTGATGCCCTCTCACTCAATTCATCGTCTCTGGTGGGCGAGCCTCGCTAGCCAGGTCTCCATAATTATTGAGCCTCTCGGACGGCAACTTCAGTCAAAGAGGAGCTCACGGAGGCTCTACTGTAAACTCGGTTTCACAAGAGTTGATGATCGCGAGCAAGGAGCTCGATCGCATTAGTCATCGAGATTGCGACGTCCCGACGCTAGTGTGGAACTCTGCTTCGTTCGTACAACGCAGTCCATGCCCAAAATTCCTCCAGACTAACGGTGGCCCAAGGCTCTGGATGCTGACAGACCACTCAGACTCTGGGAAGACGAAGAAATGAGGCATCACTAACCATTTGGAGTTTGAATCAAGCCAGAAAAAGATGACATCGTGTTGTTTACACTTTTTCGCACTAGTGGCTCGAGACAGCTGTTGACTGAGCTCTGTAGGATCCCGAGAGAGAGCAGTACACAGCCATGATGCGATGGCAACGACTCTTTCCCCGATTGACTTGTCTGAGTGTCGCTCCCCAAAATCAAAGGATGAGAGGCATGCGTAATCGTGAAAGTTTCCTTATCGGAAGACTGTCCGATACGATTCCGTTATTCGTCAATCGATGACCCCGAAACAAAACACGGTTTATCTCATAGAGGTGATGAAGCGTTAAGGACGGGAGAAGTTCGCTCACTCGGGGACTCCCAGACTTCGGCCGTGGGAGTGGTTCGAGACTGCGGCAAGGACTCGGGAAAGGTTCTTCTCGGCGGGCATTACCATAGTGTCCTGCCGCCCCGCGGCGAGTTTGAGCGAGGGCGGTATTTCGAATTTTCGAAAATCGCGCCAACGCCCTACATCGCCGCCGCTTCATCGAATCGCATCAAAGACTCGACCATCTTTGGTCGCTCCGTGGCTGCTCCCAGTAAAATTTTGTCGTATTTCGATTGGAAGTTGACTCAAGTGGGGCTGGAGCGTCCCTATGATTAGTGAGAGCTAGCGGAGGTGCGGCTACGAATAGCGATGGCTAACGGAGGCATGTTGTGGCAACCTGCTGAGCAGGGACTGCAACAGATCTTGCAGCTGCTCAAAGAGTCGCAAAGCCCAGACACCACAGTCCAACAAACGGTTCAGCAGGTTAGTTAGATTTCGTTTGTTCGCCTTCAATCTACTCTGAAGATTAACGTTGAACATCAGGGAGCACTCGTTGACGCGAAGCCGCCGCAGCTCGTCTGGCTGGTCTCGCACCGAACGGGGGTACTTCCAGAACAATCACGTTCTCGCGGAACACGGTGGGAACAGTTTTTTTCCTAGAGTTCTCCGTGCTCCTAGAGTTTTCCGAACCCCAGAGACTCCCTGTGCCGACAAGCTGGAGGAACACTCGGCAGAATCGCCGGACCAGCGTCGATTATTTGTTTATCCTCTCATTGACTTTTCTCATTCATGAGTAGTGTTGTCTCGAGCGCGAAGACGATTCATGTTTCTCGAGCGATTGTCAAGCTAGCAGCATCCACGAGGTTAACTATCGTGGTGTTGCTCTCGCGAATAAGGAGAAGTCAACAAGGCGAGCCGCGAAATCGTCCGCAAAACTTGGGGACATCGACAAGGATGGCATGTCTGGCGGTCCGTGTTTTCTGCGGCCGAACAGTTGCCGTCAGCTTTCTAGGTCAGATGCGGTACGCTTTCCAGCTATCATAATTAATGCGTATTAAATGCGGAGTGCACGCATACGAGTCGTCCAATCGACCTTTAGGGAATCCCTTAAGCTGCAACCGATCCAGTCTTCCGCGTGTACATCGAGACTGTTCGTGAGGGCGCTGGTATCGCCTGCGGCGAAAGAAACCTGGGAGTCGTTCCCTGTATGAGTCTTCTGTATCCTCTTGTACCGTATTCATGCCCCAAACAGCAGTGTTTCCGGCTCATTACGGACAGTACAGACGGAAGTACCCGAAATGTTTGGCCTTGATTGGACTCTGGTCTCTAATTCCCATGGAGCTTTCGAGAAACAGCAACAATTACGATCTAGATGGGCTCAACGATGCAATCTTCATTGCGATGCTTGCCTTGAAAGCGGAATGATACGGCACCGAATATATATCCTCGGTATCACGAAGGTATTCGAGTCGCGGACGAAATCTAAAACGCGGAGCGATCTCCGTCTACGCGATCACACTAGTCGCTATGTTCAGAGTCTAAAAGGAATTATTCTTCGCAGAAACTCGAAGACTTGAATAAGTACCCTGACTTCAACAACTACCTGATATTTGTTCTCACGAAACTCAAATCTGAAGAAGATCCGACGCGGTCTTTATCAGGGCTGATTCTCAAGAACAATGTCCGCGCCCATTTCCTTAATTTTCCTCCCGAGGTGAGTGAACGCTCCGGCTCAGCATTCGGACTGAACCCTCACGTCCTCGAATCTCGAGGATTCAATTCCAATTCAACGGCATCTCGAGGACATGGAATAAAATAATAATGTTCATCCATCGTAGGTTTCCGAGTTCATCAAGAGTGAACTGCTCGGATGTCTGGGCGATCCTTCGCCGCTCATCCGGGCAACCGTCGGAATTCTCATCACGACGATCGCTTCGAGGGGTGACCTGACTCGGTGGCCTGAGCTACTACCCACGCTCTGTACATTGCTCGACAGTGGGGATTATAACATCTGCGAGGTACAGGAATTATTCCTGTTGGAACGAATGAGGATTACGGCGATACGTTCCGAAAGAAAGCTTCCTATCCGGAGGAATACTCGGATCGAAATAACCCATGGCTTCGCGCTTTCCAGGGAGCGTTCGGCGCTCTGAAAAACATCTGCGAGGACAGCTCAGAACAGCTAGACTCCGATGCCCTGCAGCGACCTCTCAATCATTTGATTCCGAAGTTCCTGCGATTTTTCCAGCATTCATCCCCTCGCATCCGGGCTCACGCGGTGGCGTGCGTCAATCAATTCATCCTTAGCAGGGCGCAGGCACTAATGATGCACATCGACACATTTATCGAGGTTAGTTATGTTTCCCTATGATGTGTATCCCCGATCGCGCCCCCGCAGCTGAAGGAAACCGTTGATGACGCTCTCCGTCCGATCTTCCACAGGGCCTGTTTCGGCTTGCTAGGGATGATGATAAAGACGTACGGAAGAACGTCTGCCATGCGCTCGTGATGCTCCTGGAAGTTCGTGTGGACCGATTACTCCCGCATATGAATAACATCATAGAGTACATGCTACAACGAACTCAAGACACCGATGAGACGGTGGCTCTCGAAGCCTGCGAGTTCTGGCTCACACTTGCGGAACTTCCGATTTGCCGTGAGGCTCTCACACCTCATCTGAACCAATTGATCCCGGTGCTGGTGAAGAGCATGCGCTACTCAAACCTCGACATTATCCTCCTCAAGGGCGACGTGGACGACGATTCGACCGTCCCCGACCGTGAGGAGGATATCAAACCCCGCTTCTATCGATCGAAGACTCACGGCGGTACCATGCTGCACGGCCAACAAGCCCACGAGCAGAACGCCAACCAGGAAGTGCACGACGACGATGACGACGATCTCGACGCCGACGACGAAGACATCTACCAGGATTGGAACTTGCGCAAGTGCTCGGCTGCGGCTCTCGACATCCTGGCCAACGTGTTCCAGAACGATCTTCTGAGTATTTTGTCGCCGATCCTCAAGGAAACGCTCTTCCACCAAGAGTGGGTGATCAAGGAGAGTGGAATTCTAGCTTTAGGCGCGATCGCAGATGGCTGCTCGAGCGGCATGACACCTCATCTGCCTGAGCTCGTTCCATTCCTCATTAATCATTGCCTCAACGATAAGAAAGCCCTGGTGCGTTCGATCACCTGCTGGACGTTGTCCCGCTACTCGAACTGGGTTGTCAGCCAGGAACATGCGCAGTTCCTGCAGCCGCTGATGACCGAGCTACTGAAGCGAATTCTCGACCCGAACAAAAAAGTCCAAGAGGCCGCGTGCTCGGCGTTTGCCACCCTCGAAGAAGAAGCCTGCACGGAGCTCGTTCCATACTTGCAATACATTCTCGAGACGCTGGTCTTCGCATTTAACATGTACCAACACAAGAACCTTCTCATTCTGTACGATGCCATCGGGACGTTGGCTGTTTCGGTCGGGCACCATCTGAACCGACAGGATTACATCCAGATGCTGATGCCCCCCCTGATTCAGAAATGGAACATGCTCAAAGACGATGACAAAGATCTCTTCCCTCTGCTCGAATGCTTGTCGTCGGTCGCCACGGCCCTGCAGGTTGGATTCCTTCCTTACAGCGAGCCCGTCTACCGTCGCTGCGTTTCGCTCGTCGAACAGACTCTGCAACAGAGCCTGGCTCACCAGGCTCACCGAGACCAGTTCGAAGCTCCGGACAAAGATTTCATGATAGTGGCCTTGGATCTGTTGAGCGGTCTGGCTGAAGGATTGGGTGAACACATGGGGACGCTGGTGGGATCTTCGAACTTGATGGCCCTATTGTACCAGTGCATGCAGGACGCCTCGAGCGAGGTTCGACAGAGCTCGTTCGCCTTGCTCGGTGACCTCACGAAGGCATGCTTCCAACACGTGAGACCCTGTGTTGCCGAGTTCATGCCGATACTTGGCGCGAATCTCAACCCGGATTCGCTGTCGGTTTGTAACAACGCCACTTGGGCCATCGGAGAGATCTCGGTGAAACTCGGCGCAGAGACTCGCCCTTACATCCCCATGTTCCTTAATCAATTGGTGGTGATCATCAACATTGCGACCACACCCAAAACACTTCTCGAGAACACAGGTAGGTTCCACCGCTCCAGTCGACCACTCGGGAAATTTATCTTCGCTTGTCTCCGTCTTTTTCGGCTAGTGATCGAACTATTCGCTCGCGATGGGCTCAAGTTGTTCTCATTATTATTCATCATTCATCATTATCATAATATTACTATTATTATTATATTCATTTATAGTATCACATTATAATATTCGATCCGATGTTCGAGAATGCTCAATCATTGTCACCTCCACAGCAATCACCATCGGTCGTCTAGGCTACGTGTGTCCACAGGACGTGGCGCCAAGCCTGGATCAGTTTATCAAGCCGTGGTGCATCTCTCTAAGGAACATCCGGGACAATGACGAAAAAGACTCGGCCTTCAGGGGGGTGTGCTCCATGATCGGTGTGAATCCGGGAGGTGTTGTCAACGACTTCATTTACTTTTGTGATGCCGTTGCTTCTTGGGTTAATCCGAGAGACGACCTGAAAAACACATTTTTCGAGGTACGTGAGCTCCTCAGTTATCGTGAGGGTATCCAATGATCGATAGGTACACTTGGTACAATATGGATCGACATATGGCTTTCCTGTCGGAATGATTCGTGAGCGAAACCGGTCCGTTCGCAAGTGGTAACTGTTTTCCCCCTCCTCCGTCTAGATTCTGCACGGTTTCAAGAACCAGGTTGGTGAAGAGTCGTGGATTAGATTCACAATGCAGTTCCCCCAGCCTCTGAGAGAACGTCTTCGTCAGACGTACAACATCTGAGCAAGGGACACAAGGGTAAAAACAAAAAGGAAAAGTTCGCGAATCAAGCGGGATATTGGGAAGGACATTCACCACCTAGAGCTTCTTTGTTCATCCTCCTACTGACTTTATTATTGTCGATGATGGTTATTATTCTCACTAGCATTATTATTGTTCTGTCCCACTCGGTGAATGAAGTTTCGACGCCTCCATCACATGCCAGACTAAATATGATGAAAGACACCGAAAGGAAAGTTTTCGCACGTGGCCACAGATGATTGTTGATCACGATTCGAACAAGCATCAGCGGGACTTAAAATCTAGATAGAACGCGCAGTTCCCGTATGGGGCTCAGACGCCTGACGCCCTCAGGCAGCCGAGACTCATAGGTGGAAACTACAGACCTAGACATACCCATAGGCAACTCCAAACCTTGAACAATAAGAACCTCTAGATAGATACAGCATCATCTTATAGATATGGGATAAGTTGCTAGACAGACGACCTTAACAGCAACGAGTACTTCTAGGTCGCTAGATCCCTTCCTAGGTAGCGAATAACTCGTATAGGCAAGCTAGGCGAAACTAAGTAAGTGTAACGAGGGGACTTAGTGCCGGTTGCTAATGCGAAGCTGTCGTAGTCACTCCGAAAACGCGCAAAGTTTCTCGAACCGTAGAAAAGTTCGAGGAGCGAAAACATACGCCTTTCCCTGTTGAGCAATCTCTCTGGTTCTTGCCCTCGAATGACGTAGCAAGGATCTGAAAAACCGGCGAACCTGAAGAAGATTAAGCATAAGCGAAGCAACAATTATATCTGGACGATAGCAGATTATCGTACACTGCACTAAGTGATGGGTGAAAATATCAGATCCGAACCCAAAGCCGGAGGAGTGGCCGTCACTGCGGGATGAGACTTCGTTAGCAGAGCCTAATGATTGAAAGGAAGGAGCTCATTAACGGGACACGCAAACGTGGAGGAAGCGCCATGAATTCGATGGGAGACTTTTTCGTCTTCTATGGACGCGCGCCTCGGTATCAAGTTCTGATCAAAAGCCCTTCTTAAGAGACGCCGTCGAGCTATGACAAACTCGACGCGACCAAGAAGAGAAGCCAATGATCGACGACATCGAGACCGACGCGAAATACCGCTCGTTTGATTCCTCTGCTCAGTGAAGATCCCGTGTTTGGAGGATTCCCTCCGTGAAATTTGTGGTTTCTCTTGCGACTGCCGTCTCCGAATCTTTCGATAACATGAGGCAGACAGGAATATAGACTAAAATCGACTTCACTCATAGAGATCAATGAACGTTTTCCCCCATGATTCCGAGAAGACGAGTTCCGTAACGAAGAAAAAAAATCGTGTCTCAATGGACGTCGAGCATCCAATCCGACTGTTGCTTTGAAAACCCATTCTTCAATAAGCTGTGGCTTCCAGTCAGACCGGGCCGACAAATTTGTACGATGAGTTGGCGTCCGTTTCCTTTGTCAAGGAATAATTTTGCTCCTGGTAAATGGACAAGAGCTCGTCGGAACCTCAGTCAGTGTGTCCTCCGTGTAAACTATTGTTCTGAGCCAAGGGCCGACCGAAGTATGGAGTGGAAAGATCCGTGTCTATTTACAGACGATTTCAATATTTAATGTTTCCGTACAATCGTCATGTCGTTCCAATATTGCGAATCACCCCTGTCGCGTATTTTCTGAGAAGCTGTTTTGGGGTCTCTTCCTCAGGCTGATGAGTGCAGCAAGTAAAAGTCGTTTTTCTGAAGTTGACGTCGTTTCCAGCCCTTATTGGGTATCCACTAGTTCAAAGGGGTGTATGTGAAAGGACACATGATTCCAGACCGAGAGACAGGGGAGGAGGGAGCTCGAACGAATGAGTGTACAGGACGAATGCTTGGTTACGGATGACTCCGACGGTGGGTGGCTCGGCGAAATAACGTTTCTGTCCCTGAGTTTTGCATATGGAATATCCGGCGAGCGACAAACACAGGGAACTTCGGTAGAAGTTTGGTGCCGAGTACAAACCTGTTAATTCATGACAGGCTTCGGTTCAAGCATTGAGACTCACAAAATTTCGGGTGAAAGCGTCCGTTCACGAGCGGGAGCGATTCTTGTCTCCTCCGCCAAAAGAGTGAAATTCAGGCGACAGGGAACTCCGACATTAATTATGCTCGGAGTGTCGAATTCATCCATTTGAGCACCTTCGGGGCGCCACCCCCCGGCGATGAACGCAGAACGGAATCTTTTATCTACGTCGCTGAGTCCTCGAGCCAAATAATTCAAGCCAAGAATTGAGTGAGCGATGGTCAAGAAGAAAGTCCAAGACGAAGAGTCACAGAGCAACTGAAGAGCAACATCAATGAGCGGCCGACAGCTTCATGAATCGAGCAGAATCGGAACACAGAATTTTCTCCTCTAAGATGGCTCCGAGAGATTCTTTTTCGGAATGGATTCCCGACACTGGAAAGAGGTGTTCACTATGCATACCGATTGTGATAAAACAGTTCAGAACGAAGCCTCTCCGAAGCCGTGACGGCCCTCCAACGCCCAAGCATGACACGATACCTTTAGACATAAGAAGAGAGAATTTATGACGATGTTGAGAAATAGTCCAATACTATAAGACAGATATATACTCCGGGGGGAACATTGATAGGTAATAGCATATTGGATATATATACATAAATATATACATAAAGCGAAGATACCTAATATCATCGATAGTAATAATAAGAATTATTGATGGTGAAGGAGCAGGAGAGCTAGCAAGTTCTTATGCATACCTGAGGTACTAAGACGAAAGAGACAACCAATCAATCACCCTCGCGATAAAAGGCTGTTGGGATCATTTTAGACAGGCCTATTTCCCATGAGGATCATGAGAAGAGAAATAGAGCTTTACGAATGAGAATCCTTAGATATCGCCAGGCCGGAGCTGAGGCCTGAGTGGCTATAATGAGGAGGAGATGGATTACAAAAGTTAGAGGCGTTGTCAAACCCACCGCGATTGGTCGCCGGTCGGAATTCTTATGCAACTTGCGGAGAGTGTGAACTAGCTAGCGAAATTCGATAATGAGGTACTGGAGATGGAATCTACCGATAAGCGAATTGATTCTCGTAGGAATATACATGTATCTAATGAGAGGTGGAGGCGATCCCCTCAAGAGACCGCGGGTTGTAACGCTTGTGCTGGAAGAGCGGGAGCAGCGGCTCAGGAATGCACTTTTTTTCAACGGTGCCGAAAACACGATTAGTGCACTAAGAGTCGGCGGTCCAAGAGGATTTCATGCCGAGAACTGTCGCTGCCAGACGATTACGGCGCTTGATTTAGATAGTTCGATCCGAAAAAGGCAACTAGAGTGAGACATGCGCGTCAGAAATCCTCTCAGATTCGACCTGCGCATTTTTCTTCGTTTCGAAACGAAGAGAACCTCGTCGCTCACCAGCAAGGTGCAATAGGCAGCAGGATGACAGCTCCGTCTGGAAAAGCCTCCACATGGTTGGTGAGCGTGCGCCGTCCCGAAACCCGCGACCTCAGGTCGGCTTGGCATTGCTCGTCCCCATTTAGCGAAATTAGAGTATTTGCCATGGAGATAAAACGGCGAAGCAGTTCTTATAGTCGAGGCTCAGAATCATAGATGAACTTTTCTCTTCTAGTTCTAGATAATCTTTAGGAAGGTGTGTGTCCAACGAGCTCCAGAATTCGACGTCCAGCTCCTATGTATTGAACCAAAGAGTCAACGGAGTGGGCACCACATTCTCCGAGAGATTCTATGTAAACGATTTATTATGTTTGTCCATATGTAAGCGATTTGTTCATAGTTTCTTTTTTTATGTATTATTTTCTCGGTTGAATATTGCGTTGAAGCATGGACGAGGAACACACAAGACAACTGTTTGCTCCAGCTCGTTTTTCGAGATGCTGGGAGAGATGTCGAAGCTTTTCCGTGCCTATCTGAAATTCCGGTCAGTCAAGAATTCACAGCTATATCGATTCATCGAGAAACGAAGGGAATTCCTCATTCTTATTCGATCGAGACTTCCGTCTGGGCTTCGATTGCACGAAGCCGAGATCATGCCCTACTTCCCGAAGTCCCTGAAGTTTGCTTCGTCCCCCGATTGATTGACCGACGGACTGACCGACCGACTGGTAGGCTGGCTTGCTGGCCGGCTCGGAGGCGGACAGCATCGCGTGTGAAGAAGCTCAATTTTTTCGTCCTCTGATCATTAAAGCATAATCGAGGTATCAACCAGTTCGCAAGCTCTCTCATTTGTTCAGTGTCGAGGAAGGCCTCGATGTGTATCTGGGTTCGTTCGGGAAATCGAATCGCGGGTCCGGGAAGCAAGACTCTGCTTATATTTGTTTCTAGTCTTGTTCATAGTCGGGATTGAGTTGTTTGGCGAAAGTCTTGCCGACAGATAAACAGGAGAATCTGACGAGGTTGGGGAAAGGCGACTCGGAGACAGAGAGACACGTTGAGGCGGAGATGGTAGAATACTCAGAATTCGGCGGGGCTAGATCTTCAGGGAGCAGAAGGTCTGAGGCCGAACCCAAAAATCGCCTCTGAAATTCCGGGCGATGAATTGTCTGATTTTGCTAACGCCGCTCCTGGCCTTAGTTTCTCTGAAAGAAGGGAGAGAATCGAGCCCTTTCATCTACCGATGTTAATGGTTGAATCCTAGAAATTGATCCTCATTCCTCAAAAATGGCGTAATCGATATAGTGTGACTTTAGGATATCGATGACATACGCTCGACGGAATCATCGTATTTAGGAATATGTAATACTATGGTATGGATAAGATAGGCCTTCGGCGGAGATGCGGTGATCAAAGAATAGGCAGTGGCGCTTTAGACATATCGAATGATCGAATGATTCCACGTTTCCCCACACACCTCAACTACGAACAATGAAGACAAGAGAGAGAGGTCCTGCACCTTCCCAGGGGAGCCGACGCAAACTCTGAGGAACGCTTTTTCATCTGTGAAATTTTTCTTCTTCCCCGTTTTCACTCGAGGCAAAGACGTAATCGTGTATTGAATGTCTTTTGTAATTTTCTCAAGGCCGGTCCCGTCTGACGGATCGTGATATCAAGCGTAAGACAAACTCAACAAAACTTACGACGCCACAGTCGCATGGAATGTACGAAGACAAGTTCTGACCAAAGCTCTGGTCAAATGTTGGCTCTGTGATTTTTTTTATAGAATTCTTTTTGACAAACGTGCAAGCCCAGGAAAGATTTAAGAAGACAACGGTGTCAAAATATGACGAAGAGAGTTATCAAGATGATGATTCGAATCCAGAAGACTCTCGAATGCCTCAGCAACAGCGAAAGATGAATGAATGTTGTGGAAGAAAAATGATCGAAAAACGGAAACAGAAGGACCGAGACCTCTGGATCAATGAAGTCGGATGAGCGGAAGGTCTAAATCAGAGGTTTCCGAAGCTTGAATCGATTAGGAGTCCGAGTTACGTGTCGTCGCCACAGAATCACCGACGATTGAGTGAGTTCAACTCTGGATGGAGACGAAAGCCGATCAGCCGTTGAGCCGAGTTAGCAGAACTCCGGCGAGACTTGGGGAAAACGGTCGTACGTGATGGTCAGCTCGTGTGGGAAGATACTTACAAACTTTGCGTCGCATAGCTCTCCGTATGCAGACCATGCGCCTAAAGACTAATTTATGTCAGCATGCAATCAATCAATCAATCAATCAATACATCAGGGAAACAATCTAACGCTAAATTGATATGGTAAGAGGATAGCAGCGAATAGGCTAGGTATGCCCAGGTACCTTTCGCGCTAGTCCGAGGTCGACCTTACCGCGACCGAGGAGCGATGTCAGTCCTGATCAGGATTGGTATAGGTAAAGATCAAAAAGCAACAAAAGCAGTGAAGCGGATCATTTGGGCAGACTCCAGAACATCGGCACGCCTAGTCGATAGGTAAGATCGGAGACTATCGGATAATTCATCCCTGAAACTCAAGGTAAAGGAACGATGATTATAGGCAATCTTTCCTGACAGTCGAACATGCAGACAGACTGGAGAGCATAAGGATCCTAATAGACTCGCAAGCTCCGATAGACACTGGTTATGAAGGGTCGGTAAGTCAAACTTCTGTCCGGGTTGGTAAAGAGGTACTCTAGGCAGGATTCCATTGGTATGGTTTGAGCTGAGATGGCGAAAACCGGATTTCGAAACCCTTTTGTCAAGAGTCGAATGCTGAGATCGGAGTCTGTTCGAACGTGCAGAAAAAGCAAACCAGCAAGAACGAACAGAACATCGGGCGGTTGACCCTCTCTACCATTGATCACACGCTATGACTAACTCAGAACGTCAGCGAGATTAGGAACAACAGCTGGAATTGGTAGAATCGAAAAACACCACACAGATTTAAGTTTCGGAACGCTCTTGAAATTCCACGATAGCCGATAGTTTTTCCTTCCATCCATTGCGGCCATCCGAGGCCACGCCAGTCACAGTGAGAAAAGACCACGCACCGTCCGAGGTCGTGGAGACGAATTCGGAGTATCCTAGATCTCAAAGAAGGCTCCTCGTTGGAGTTCGCGCCCGAGGGAGACGACGCCGCCGAAAACGGGATAGTCTGCCAAACTGTTTTCCCACATTTAGGGCCCCCCTCCTCGCCCCTTCGCTCAAAGGTTTCTGGATGGGATTTCCGACGGAGGAATGATTCAATATGCAGCACAAGTTTCCGACAGCATTTGGTCTGTCAGTTCTCTCTCAATGTCCGAGCTCCGACTCTTTCCGCCACAGTTCTTCTAGGACAATTCCGTGGATATTTAATTGGAGATGATGCTCCCGATAGGAACGGATTTTGAGAATGCAGTTCTCGTTGCACACGATCCGATACAATGGCAGAAGACGACTCCTCATCGCTCACGAGCGATGGTCTGAAAATAGCGGGCGGGGAGGCGAGCCTCCCTAAAGATTCGAAGAGACTGTTTCCGGATCTAGATTTTGGATTCGAGAATGATTCTTGCTCCGGAGCATTCTGACCTCTAGGTGCGATAGCTCCGATTGCACGAGAGGGCTTACGAAGGCAGACTCGACTCCTTTGAAGAAAAAAAAGCCTCGCCAGCGGCGAACCGACGGGGAACCGATCTAACATCTAGCAAGCAAGCTTGCTCGTCAAACAGCAGAATGGACGACACAGGAAATAATGAACTTTCGGATTAATCAAAAAAGCATCAACGGAAACACGCTATTGGTATCCCGTGAGGCCAATCTGGCGTGGAGAACAGATCAATACAAACGAAATAGTTTTTTACTACAGGGTTTACAACCGCGAAAACTCTCAGCCAAATCACCATTTACATAAATATAATATTGTAACAATTATCACTTAAGGGATTAAGAGCATTGAAGAATCTGATGATAATGATCATTATTATTATTATTCTTATTATTAATAATGACAAACTTTGATAAGAGAAAGACGTCTTGAGGTAGGTTCCGATTGGAAGATAACAGAGCAATGGATCCGTTATCCGTGAGCAATTCAGATAATTGTTAGGTATTTATTAAATTTGTAAGGAGAGTAAAACCTAAATAAAGTTGCGTTTTCTGCATGGAGCGAACGAGTTGAGTTGTCATTCGATCCATATTTGCCACCCACTCAATTTCAGTCGGGGAAAGGATCCGATACAGATGAGGTGGGGCCGGGAGTGATGCATTCAAAACAGTCGGTAGCCGATGACCTTCCTGAACGAGACCCCCCGGCCAAGCATATCACGGCTATCAAGTGGCTAATTTAGCTATATTCTGCCAAGGCAAACATCGTCGCTGCCTGTTGCGACACCACTCAATAATTTTGAAAAAGCTGCCGATCGTTAAAAATCGGGAAAACCAATCGTGGCGGAACAGAGGCAGAGAAGCTCGTTACGACCACAGTCGTCTCTGATGCGGATCTCCGTCCGACTTCTCCAGGGAGGGTAGATATCGAGGGCAGCTGGCAGCTACGCAGCCAGAAGAGGAAACAGTGATGCATAAACAGCGTTTATAAAATGGGAGTGTGCCTTTTGTCCTGTCTCTAAACGGTACGCTTCCGATTCCGGACGGATGACTCCCAGCTTCCCAGCCCTCGAGAAACGAACACGGGTCTGTCCTAAGTCATGGCCGATCGCACGGAGCTCACACGCCGATGCGACCATCGTCGACGGAACGACCTCGGCGGACGGTTATGTCTTCATCACGATTGCGCTCCTAAAAAGCAGTGAACCTGCTTGATCCGCTTGGCTTATGCGGCCGATGAGCCGGACGGTCGATCGAGCGAACTCCACTGTTCCATTCTTCCGAAGATCATTCCACGCGGGACTTCCAGATTCCGAGAGGGGCAAGGGGCCCCGTCGGGGAGTTCCCATTCTCACTATTCTCCATTGATACAGGCTCTAAATTCTCTGCGGCATCCTGAACATCACTGCTTAGCCAAAGAAGGGAGATGGCGGAAAACCGAACTGCATCACGGCGTGGGGAGTTTGTACCCGGACGTGGTGTAAGCCTGGGATCGATGGTCTCCGCGGTAGAGGTACTACAGACTGCACTGGGCGGACGGGAGCAAAGGGACCCAGGGACGGACTGTGAATCGTCGGGAATCCAAGATATCGCTGAGGTAGAATCACGTTCGGCAGTGAAACTCGAGGGTCGTGGTGAGCCGGCGCCACAGCTTGCAACTGGACCACGGGGAGCGAGTGCACATGTGGGTGTGTACGGAGCAATGGCACAGTCAAACTTTTGTGTAGAATAGTGGGGGGCGGAGACGGAGTCACGACCGGGAAGGCGTTGTGCACGGGAACTGTCGGACTCAGAGGACCCAAACCGTCGAAGAACACACCCGAAGCTAATGCGGAACTCAGGAAAGATATGAAGATGAGAATCATTGTAAAGCGTGGAATGAAGCAGCGCTTCCGCGCGTTATCAGCAGCCGACGACGGTCAGTGGAGGGCAAGGGACAGCAGAGAGGATTCAAGCCTGTGGGCATCGCGGGTGGGATGTGAAGTGACCGAACCGTCGCCGATCGCCCATTTGATCGGTCGGGTTAATGGCTCGTACAGCGCTGTCGGAGGTTGCCATCGGAATGATTTTCAGAAACAGGAGGAATAATTGGGCAGATTTTGGTCTGATCCGTTTCGTTTCTTCTCCCACCGGGAAACGAGCCGAACGGTTTCGCTTCGGAGCTCATCGATGATCGACCCACCGATGGAACGGGCTCTGTCGAAAATAGCTCAAATCAGAACCACGCCATTCTAGATACGCAGCATTCGCCGGACACAATCGTCCGCATCCACCGCCGCGAAGGGCCAGAAGAATATCTGTCGCCATTGACTTTTTTTTCACCCTGATGGCTTCGTGAGAGGTGGCCAGCGTTTCAATTCTCGGGACGTTGCCGAGGAGTGCATGGCCAAAGAGACGAGTAAGACATCTTCGACCCAGTCGTAAACCACTCATTCACGAGCGGGGCTTTTCTAATCACATCGTTTGACTTCTCGCCCGTGAGCGAAGAAGCATTACTGCGCATGGTGCAGCGTGGGGGATGCGTTCCTCCCCATACGGATGCTTCTGCTAGCAGCTACTTCCTACCGGACATACCGAAAACGGTCACAGTCTCCTGTTCAACGCAGACAGCCTTCCCCAGAGACCGTACGAGGGATGAAACCCCGAGGAAGAGTCTGGAACTCCGCGAGAACTACCGGATCCCCTCGCGAGCCTCAGAGCAACGGGCAAAATTTAGAGCCGGGAGAAAACCTGCCGCTGTCGTTCGTCTTGCTGTCCACCCCGGCGAGAGCTCTTTCGCGCAATTTGGCAGAACTCGATCAATCAAGCTGGACCGCTCGTGGAGCGTTTCCCGAGAATTCAGGCATTTACTTTGCTCGCACATTTTAGTCACCGCTGTCCTCGTGCTCCATGGATGAATTTTGAGTATATTTTTCCTTCGAAGGTTTCCGTGTCCCCTCGGACTTCTCAGGGTTATGAGGCTATCAGTACAAAGAGATGGACCCCTAAGTCACCATGTCATGATGTCGATTCTATGTGTGTTCATGCGTATGGCGTCTCGACCGAGTCAAGGGGAAACAGATGAGATGAAGACAGCATTGGCTACGAAAGAGTGAAGGAATGCGCTCATATCACCATGAGCAGCAATGACCGTGATTGCGGATAATCTAGATGAATCCGCCGCTTGGCAGGATCCCGCGCGAAGTGAGCAATCGGTCTTGATTCAAGACTAGGTGATGTATATATGTTCCCTTACGAAGCAGAAAATACGATTTCAGTGATTCCAGAATCGATAGCAGGACTCCCCAAGGTGCTTATTCGGTATTCGAGGAGCACTCAATCCAGGTCCGTGATTTTTTGGCGCTCGTCTGAGAGGTCCTGCATCGATTTATCAATCAATCAAGGGAAGAAAACGTGAGGAGGTCTGAATGGATATCTTGTTCCGAGAATTTTCTGATTTCACGAGGGGGAAGTGGAGCCTCTCCGTGTTCGCTAACGATCTGGGAGTGTCTTTTCATTCACGTTCCCGAAATCTCTGGAATAAGGAGTCTTGATTCTAGAAGAATCAACTCAGCTCGTCGTTCCGAAGAAGATTTCAGACCGACATCAGGTCAAACGTTTGAGGCAGATACCGCAGATAATGAAAATTGAAATCTTTCGTCAAAACGAATGTGCGTCGTGTTGCTTGAGAATAAGGTCTCGTTGCGGATGATCCATTCTGTGAACTGTCGAGGGAATAAGGAAACCGGATATAATAATAATTGTTACTCTTCATGATGCTGACTGACTGTGAGTTAAGAGTTGCTCTTGATTGCTCATCGCTCGGTGAGCAGTCCGCGACTCCTCTATTTTTTTTCGCTCTTCCTAGGCCAAGGTAAGTTCAAAAGAGAATCTTCGATCCCGAGTACTGCACGATGAGGCGCGTCAGGAGGAGCGAATCCACTGGTTGCTCACAAGAGGGAGCCACCGAGCTCGCTGTCCAAGGAGAATCGATTGAAGTTGGCAGGAGCTCGTCCTCGTTGCATGTTGTCCTTTCGCTCGGAGCTAAGCGACTCCTGGGAGCTCCGCGGAGGCTGCGCGACGAGTTGAGGGAAACGGAGAGAAGGAGAGACATGGACTCCACAAACATCGAGGAGCACGGACTCTAGGCTCAGCTTACGACAACTCTCAGCAATCGAAGCGACTTTCTGCGAATTTCGTAGTTTTCGACAAGTGTTCGATTTGATTCCGAGCTTCGGAGAGCTAAAACCCGTCGCTAGGATCGCGTGCAGGCAAATACAAAGCGCTCAGAAGTGAATCTCACGCACAGTTTAGGCCATGCCCCGCAGTGTGTGTTCGGCTGTGTACGTTCGGATGCGCTCTCAGTGACTGCTCAAAGTGCCGTCTGATTCCCTTAATGTGATTTACTAGTTCGTCCCACGATCGAACTCGGTTGTTTTTCGTTGCCGGTGATATGAGGTGAGTTCTCACGGATTTCGAGTGAAAGGAGGTGCTCGGAACAGCCCCCGAATCTTCGCGTCATTAGCCGTCTGCCTGGCTAAATTTAGTTCCTCGCAGCGAGAACAGGAAATTTCCGAAGCGTTCTTCAGCTTCTCATCGATTGAGATCCTCGTCGGGCGAGCGAGCTTCGACGGAGGAATACTTACTCTCCCGGGGGAATGTTCGAACATTGCCGAGGCTTCACTAGGGAGGCTTCGAAGAGCCCTCGGTGTGAACGATCAATCGACCGAAACGTCTCATCGGGAAGTTTCCGTCGGGAAGCTCCGAGTTTCCGTCGAGAGAAACTCCAGCCGTTTTCGAAAGCGCGTCTAAAGTTCGTTTGAGAGGTCGGAATCGGCAGTGGGAGTTTGTTGGCGGGGCGCCAACTTGTGGTCCGCGTGTTCTCCCGGCTTCCTCGGAATGGCCGTATCCCTCTGGGAAACGGCTGCGGAATACCCGTACGATATCTCCTCGGAGGGCTCCTCCTGAATCATCCGTCGATTGTTCCAAACGATAAAAAGTCGATGGATCTACACCGCGACTTCGGAATCACGCGGATTCGTACGGAGAAGCCCCCACGAGTTACGCAATGCTCCTTTCATGAGAGGCTTAAAGAAGGAAGAGCTCCACCACGTATGAACGATGGTGCAGATCCTGTTTCAAATCTAATGAGATTTTGGAACCTTCAGTAAACAGGACCAGCGGGAGGTTTGCGATTCCCAAAATACATTGGCTTTAAACGAAACCGTTTGTTGCTCGATGTTTGTTGTACCACTCGAGCTGAACGCATCTTCAAGGGTGAACAGGAGGACAGTCAGCGCAGCGAAAGGGCAAACGTGGGCAGAGCGGGGGAGTGGTGTGGGGGCGGGTATCTAGAGCCGGCGGATCGATGTTATTCTTTAATGCATTACCCTTGGAGCATATGCTGTTCGTTATCCTCGGAAATGTTGAATGGTCTCACAATTTGATGCCCCGATTCCTTGAGAAGAACCAGCGAAGCAATAGCCCAGTTTGCTCGCGGAGAGACGCCGACCCGCCGGCCGGCCGGCTTGGCGGTCAGTCGCGGCAGTAACGCGCTGGGCGAACGGGAAGAAGTCCTTGAAGGGTTTCCTCCGAGAAGGGGAAGCGCCGCGGGCTTCTCCGGCAGGCACTCAATGCACCCGTGTGGAATATGCGCTCCACTTATCTCGACTCCATCGGCTCCTAGGGTCCAGAGCCGGTGGCAAGTCGAACGTGGTTCTCGATTTTCGGAATAATAAAAATCGGCAGAAATACGATGAGAGAACTCCTTCCGAGTCGCAGATGGTTTGAACCGATTCTCAGCGATCGCCAGATGCCTTGTACGGCGATGACGGGACTGTGAGCTCCTGGAGGTGAAAAGGCGGAAAACGAGGAGCGGGCGAGGAAGAGTCAGCAGTCTTCTCTCTGGGATTTGCATGAGAGTTATCGAACAGGCCCCCTCGTGAGGTAAGCCGTGCAGTAAGTGGGTCAGTCATCGTTTGCGGTGAGCGGGCGGCTGGTTGGCCGACCCGCACGCCGGCCGACCGACCGTCTGTTCGCCGGTGTAGGCGGACGGTCGCCCCTTCCATCGGACAAGCGGACCTGACGTCCGTCGTGATTACTCGGCCGCACATCGATAGGCTCTAGCCCAAACGCTTCTCAATCGTACTCCCGCACCGAGTCCGCTGACAGTCGACGAGCGGATCGAGCGAGGCCAGCTCGTCCGACATTGAGCGTGTGTAGCCCTTTCACTGAGGGCGGCCCGACTCGAGGCGGTCGTCGAGGATTCATATCAGGTCATTTGTGGGTTTGCTGGCGTTTGCCTCCCATGTGTTATTGTTTTTAGCGCAGACGTAGAAGAACTCGGAGGACTTATATTGAGAAATACGCTCTCGGCACGGAACATGACCGCGAGCATCGCTTTCTCTCGCCGTTCGAGCGTCTGAGCGGGTTCTCCTCAAGCATCGTAGCTAGCAAGGCACATAAAACTCGACCGCATGGGCGATCGAGCTCTCGGTCGCCGCTTCGGTAATAAACGCATTCGCCGAGTGCACGTCGGATGCCGCTTGAGAAATGCTCTCGTAGATTTTTCTCGCCGTTTTTTTTGTCGTTATCCGCTCGGAACTAATGGCCTTCGGACGACGAGCTGAAAGAACATTAAACGGAGCCCGCTGACGTCGTCACCACTCAGTCGGGAAGAGAACCTGGAGCAGGGAGCTGTATCGAGCTACCTGGGGCCTCGTTCCCACAGCGGGACACCCGATTGTTCGGAGCCCAGGCTCCGAAAGATGGACCGTCGACGATTTATCTCCCCATGAGCTTATTACGAATCGATGGTAAGGGAACTCTCGCCGATGAGTGTTTCATTGTTGGCCGATTTCCCCCCGAGATGCTGGGGCTTAGAGGTCCAACCAAGTTGAGATTGAATGGAGGGGTCCCGTAATTCACCATCGGATGGGGAGGGTTCGAGATCGAAGTTCCGCTAGTGTGCATCCATTACTGTTTCGAGCAAACAGGAATCTGATCCTTGATTCGTTTTCGGCCCGGAACGGACTCGCTATTTTCTTGAGGTAGTTTTTTTTCGTTGGAAAGGGCATTTTTTTCTTAGAGAATGAAGATGGATTCGGGACAATAAATGAATAGAGCGGCGAGGCGCCCGTGGAGACCGGAGAGAGCCCCCCTCGCCCTTCCTGACTCCTCGGGAGATACGATATCTGGAATGTCTTCAAGTTTGGTCTCGATGGTTGAACGGCGGTGTCTTCCCTCTTGACCCTCGCGGGGAAATCTTTCTCGTATGAGGGCTCTAGAATAGTCTCGCTTTGTTCGCACCTCCTGGGAGCCAGGCGGGTTACAGACGGTTCTCTCACGGCTGACTACGTCGAGGTCGAAGAGATTTCGTTCGTCATCACGCTTTCCCTTCGTCCCTTGAACTCCCTCTCGAAGTCCGATTGTCCAAACCACAGCAGCTCCTGGAGTCCAGCTCATGAATCTGATGATGGAACAAGTTCTGCAGTGGGAGGTCCTATTCATAGAAACTCAATTCGATTTCCAAGAGTGACGGGGCCTGTGATGATCATGGAGCGACCACACCGGTGGGCCTTGATGACGTGTGCGGATTGTCGGGAATAAGCGTGGGATCGCTCTTTTGTGTTGCCGGAGAAGCGATTTATGCGAAGCTCGCCGGGGTAGCGGGGCGGTCGAGTGAGCTACATCGTTTCGGGACTCTCAGGAGGCAGAAGGTCTCTGTAACTAACTATCCGATTAACCAACCAAGCAAGCAAGTCACACGCTCGGTGAGTCACCGGCAGAGAAAGAGGAGGCTTTGGTAGTTCTCGATGAGGCAGTTCTGGCGGCGGATCGAGCGCACGAAATCGATCCGTAATTCCAACTGCGGGCCCTCTCGCGTCGCCCGGTGGTTGGCGGTAGACGCCGAAGAAGAGCCGACGGGTGAGCCGTCCAGCGAGGGGTCTAACCAACGATGGACTCCGGCAGCCGGTCAAGCAAAGAGAACGCTCCCCAGAGTGATCTGCGAATCCAGTAATTAGCGCACGGCGGGACCGTATTTCAACCGAACAAACTCCGAGAGACGCTACGGCAGGGAGAGCAGGTTGACTGAGGTTTTTCTTGTGCCGCGTCACGTTGTCCCGCCTCTTGAGACCGGTGTACTGGGAGATTTTTTTCGGGACCCATGTGTCCAAAGGGAGAGCGATTCCTGCTTCGACATGCGGGGCGAATCCGGACGAAACAAAAAGGAAAAGTCGGAGAGAGACCTTGAGGCCGTCGTAGAAACTACGTGCTTGGAAGTCCGATACCGAAAGTCCACAGATTGAACGCGGGGAATCTCACTGATCACCATCTCTTGCAGACTGAGATGCCGCAGTGGGCCTCATCGCTGAGTCGAAAAGAGAGTCGTCTGGAAGAGAGTCCATCATCTGTACGTTACTTCGTTGATTTTGAGGAACAATTGGTTCTGTAAAGCATCGTCCGATGACGTTTGAGGATTGGCACACTAAATCATCAGGTAAGCTTCTGGTATGATATTTGGCATGGACTTCGACCTCCTGGTCATGAGTGATGAGAGTGAAGATCTCTAACGAAAGTCAATCGTCACCGTGCGTGGCGATTCTTTCTGAATGCATTTTGGTGGTGAGACGTCGAACGCGTCCTCGCGCCATCATCAAGCCCCAGTAACGTCGCGACCCAGGTGTTTTACCCTGGGAGTAATTCCTCGCGGGAGTGGATGCTAGAGGGTTTTCGCAACGATGGTCGGAAGCAAATCATCAGTACAAGAGCGAGCCTCAATCGCTCGCAGGTTTCCTGATCCTTTCGGAAGGAAAAGGGAATTCCTTCGTATCTTATTTCCGATAGAATTGCGTAAACCGTTCCTTTTTCCCCCCTCAGGTCAGACAACAGTGATTACGGACCAAAAACTGAAGAATGAGCTGCTCGCTGACCAGTATTTGGGGGGGCATGGATCTCACTCGGGAGGGCACATTGCAACGGCCAACGGACCAGGGCAAAACCTGCAGTTCGGCGGAGCACCAAACGCTCATTTGCTCCCGCACCAGAGCTCGCCGAGACTGATTCCACCTCTTCATGATAAATTCACCCATTTACTGGCAGACACCATGTTTTGCTGCGGACGAAGAAAGGTGAGCATTCTTCCAGGGGACCTCGCTCTGACCGTCGCGATTCTAGAGAATTCCGAATCCGGCACGAATATGATCCGTCCGAAAGCTATTGAGCTCTGGGGAAAAAGATCCAGTCTGGCTCTCTGAATTGAGTCGTTTCACGTGATCTGCGAGTGGGCGTCAAAGGATTTCGACGTCGGAGATACAATCTCGTGCAGTGCATAGTTCGTTTGCTGACCAGCTGTGCCTTGGTCGTTTCTTTTCCCCTGACTGACTGAGTAGCCGCGGCCGAGAGAAGCACGCCACCTCGTTCGTGCCACCATTGGAATTCGATACAGCTGCTGTTCTGCCTTGAATCTTTCCTCGGCGAGGCGTAAAAGTTGGAGCACGTCGATTATTATTTGTGCGTCGTTGTTTTTCTTCATCTTGCGGTAGCCTCCCCTTTTCGACATAATTGCAAGGTCGCCCCCTTGGCGATCGGGCAGAGGGTCCAATCCGCTCCAGGGATAGCCGGGACTCGATCTGACACGCCGTCGCTCGCGGAATCTGCAGCTCACGATTTTAGCGAGCGATCCACCGGAGGAACATTGGCATCGGAACGAAAGCAGCTGCTTCGAATGAGTGACGGAACCGAGGACGGAGTCTAGCGTCGTCGGCCTCCTCTGTGACCCCCATCTTCGGGCGGAGCCATTCCAGGGACTAAATTACACTTATCAGACCGAGGAGAAAAACGAGCGCAGGAGAATACAAGTCGCCGACCGTTCCAACGACGGCCGCGGTTCGTCCCACCGAGGCCTAACAAGCCTTCACGCGGGGCAATCGTTTCGTTATCACATTATGTCGGTCGTCGAGGACTTTCCCTCCTTCGGACGATCTCCTGCGTCGTCGTCGTTACTCCGGCTAGTTACGGAACCATCAATTGGTTCGATATCTTTCATTTCTGTTTCTGTTGCCTTTTCCGGTACATATATATGGATTGACATTTGATCCTAAGCGGTATCCCTCTCAGGCTCCCCGGTCGCTCGAAAGAATCACGTTCCGTTGGAGGGGGATGCGGAGGGGAAGAGTTCCACGGAAGGCGTTGGCAGCGGAAAATTGCTCCGAAGGCGGGCGGCGGCGAGCTGACAGAGAAGGATGCGAATTCCGGAAGTTCTCGTTCGACTCCGATCGACGCTCGGACGGAACGCTTATGAGGTTTCAACAGGATGTGTTGGTGGGAACGTTCTTTAAAAGATTCGTCTTTCTCTCTTCCCTTTCCAGGACACGCATGAAACAGAGTTTGCCGTCGGTGTCGACGGCAGCGATGGCCGTCACCTGTTCTACAACATGTCGACAGGCGCGGGCCGAGGTCGAGGGATGGCTGGAAGCCAATTCCACGGCGGTGGTGGCGGCGGTGGGGGAGGTGGTCAACCGATGGGCAATGGTATTTCGGCCCCGCTCGGCAGAGGCCGCTTGGCTCCGGGCCAGGTGCCCGAAATGGTCATCCAGAGCGATTTCCGGAAAATCTCCGGAATTTCAACGGATGTGTTCAGACAAATCGAAGCTGTGGAAAACTCATACGACGCCCAGACAGCGGCGAATATGGAGCTGGTTGAGAGACGCGGTGAGATGGTGATTCGCTTGCTGGACCCTCGATCACTCGGTCGTGTCGGTCAAGAATTCGGGCGACGTTACATTGAAGCCGCGGCCACCTCGCATGCCATACGCTTCGTAGAAATCATTAAGCGGCCTGGACAAACGCTAGGGCTGTACATTCGCGAGGGGGACGCCCAATTCACGTACGAGGGCGTTTACATCTCAAGGATCGCTATCGAAAGCGCGGTCTACTCGTCCGGTCTGCTAAAAGTGGGCGACGAGATTCTCGCGGTCAACCTCGTAGACGTTCGTCACATGAGTCTAGACGATGTTGTTATAATTATGTCTATACCGCGACGTCTCGTTCTCACTATTCGCGCGTCATCCCATCCGCCTACTCACCACCTCCAACAGCAGCATCAACAGCAGCAGCACCAACAACAGCTTCAGCAACAACAACATCAACAACAACAGCACCTCCCCACCGCATCGATACAACAACAGGTTCAAGAGAACCCCTACGGCAACACGCTCGACCGGCCCAGACCCGTCGTGGTCATCAAGAAGGACATGAACGAACAGGACGACGACGGCCAGCGAGAGTTCTACAAACCTCCCGGCGTACCGATCGGCTACGAGGACCCGTACGGCTTCGGAGCCCGTGTTTCAGTACAATCAACTCAGCCAAAACTGCAGCATCAGTATCCGAAAACGTTGGACAACTTTGCGGACCAAGTGCACACTTTCGGCACAACGCCGCGAGGGTCAACGCCGGCAGGACGAGTTCACGAAAACTACGACTACTCCAAGTCGCTGAGTCGCGTCGGTCAGCCCGAGAGACCTCAGTCGCGACAGGGACGTTTCATGACGGCTGATAGAGCCATGATGAGAACTGAAAGCGAACAGCGACTTGCAGCGGCCGCCCTAGCCCAAGGAGCCGCGAACATCGCAAACCAGAGGCAGAACTCATTCGATCGGTGAGTTATCCAGATGTGACGATTCCGAGCTCTCTCTTCGAGCGAGACGCAACCCTAACACGTTCTATTCCCTTCTCTCCCATCTCCAAAAGGTACTATTCGTTGAGCCTGAGACCTAAAATAACCAGCGGGGGTCCGACAACTCCCCTGCAGAGCAAAACCCTAGGCAGGCCGGGAACGTCAGCCGGATATTCGGCAGAGGATTATCCGTATCTTTCGGCGAGTAGACAGAATCTTCAGGTGAGACTCGGCTTCCTTCTGCCGTCTTCGAACTTTCTCAAACAGTAACTCGACCCCGGACCGTCGTCGAATGGATTCAAGGCGTCCCGAGCTCCATGGGCGACCAAGCGAACCGACGAATCTCATACGCTCCGGGAGGGCGTGCATGGCAGTTCTCCGAACGACCTCACCAGCAGGGACTCTCTTTCCTGTGTCGAGTCGGCTTTTCCCCGTCCACAATATTCTCTGCGGAGTCTCGCTCCGAAGAACGATGAATCAGCACATTAGATATATTCCCACTTTCTCGCTTGTGATACTACCTCCGCCTTCATCTGAGGAAGAAAGGAACCCACCAGAAGGCCAAGGTTAATCTTGGAACGCGTCGCGGGATTGGCCTGTCTCTTTCGGTCGATTGATTTATTTAGCAAAAGTTCGGCCGACACAGGGCTGGAGCTCTTCTCGCGGGAAAAGGCCATATCTTGTTCCGGGAGAGAACTACGCCGAGGTTTAATAAAAGGCTGCGTCCATAGTTTTCCCTCATTTCTGATTTCGTTCTTCCCCGAACAGGCTGCTGCGGCGGCAGCTGCTGCTGGGATCCGGCGCGCTTCATTGATGGAGTCGAGTTCCGACACCGAGATGTGCTCATCCCGAGACATCTTGCTTGGACGAGGAATGCCACGTTCAATGAGCGGGATCCAGCGCCCGACGGGAGGGAGCAATTCGCTGCCTCGTGTACGAACAGCCGGAATCATTTCAGCCGCAATGGCTGCTGCTGAGTCTGAATACCGTCGTCAACAGAGCTTGAGCCGTTATGGAGATGAAGAGCAAGATCTACAGGTGGGTCTTTCGGGGAACAGGCGGAGAAAATTTGAGAGAGTGCATGCGATCGGAGCATCCCCGAAACCGCTCACTCAGACAGAAGCTTCCTCATTATCTATCGTTCAATGTTCGGACTGAAGGCTGTGGGGCTGTGGCTAGAGGAATACCCAGATCCGAAACATCGGTGGTGATTCAAATTTCCCCCGACCTCTTCTTGCCTCTCTGTATCGGGTCGGGACGACGTGGAGAACGAGCTGGAAGCACTCGCAGATTCGAGAGACATTCCTTCAAAATCCGGGAACTTTCCGCGCAGCAATTTTCGAATGTCGAACACTCGTTAGATCCCAATCTCGACGATTCATCATCATGAGTGTTTGATCTAAGGCTATGTGTGAACGAGTAATTCGCTCGTGGGAAGCTCGCAGACGTCGACGATGGAATTTTTCATGTTTTTCTGCTCGCTGCAGGAACGGCGTCGCCGACAGTCCGCTGGAAGCTCTCCGGGACGCTACGATTCCTTGTCCGGTAAGTTGTCAACGACTTCACTGCGCAAGGATCTGTCGTTGCCCAGGATCGCTGCCCACTCGACAGATTCGCTGTTGGAGAGCCTTCGTCAGGATAACAGAATCCTAGCTGCTGCCGGATCCGCTGCTACGTTGGGCCGATCGAGATCGGCCCTCGGCTTCGCCTCCCGTCAGAATAATCTTCCACACGCCTTCAGCATGGATTACATCAAACTTCCACACTTGAGCGGTGAGTGGGGCAGGGGACCAGGTGCGCTCGAATCGTGATGATATGATTAAGGAGGCGTTCAAGCGGTCGTTCGCCTGATTTCACTTTACCGAGTCGGCCGCGACATGCGACCCACTGAAGTCATTCAGCGCTTGATGGAATGGAGGGGCATGAGTCCCGCAGCAGCATTCGATCTGCGGAAGCCTGAGAGATACTTACAAGAGAGTTAAGGAAGCCCCGAATGAAAGACTCGCAACATTTCGCTTTTCGCAGGTGCTGATAAGACCGGCCTTGCGCTGGGCTCAAGGGGAGATCTGTTCAAAAAGAATTACGGCAGTCGAACGGACGTTGAGATGACGGCTCCGGGATCTCTGTCGGGTGTGCTATGGGTGCATCTGTTGGCGGCTCGAGGCCTCAGAGCAACTGGTGAGTCCGACGAGACGATTTCGTAGTTATTGTTCTGCTGAGCCGAAAATCCCGAAGCCGCCATCAGCTCGCGGATGGGGACTCACTTTCCCCCGTCCTTGCGGAATCAGAAAGTGACTCCTGATGAGAGAGCTAGAATTAGGCTTGAAAAATGGATGATCGGAGAATCCATTTCATGGCTCCGGGAGGGAAGAACCGTTCAGATGGTCGGTTGGAAGGAAGCGCCACTCGGAAATAGAAAGACTTGAACATTTGTCACTGCATTCCATTTAGGAACCCACAAGGAAGCGCACTTCCGAGATCTGTATTGCGTCATCGAGTGCGATCGAGTTCACAAAGCCCGCACAGTGGTTCGCACCGGAGACCACTCCTTCGACTGGAACGAAGTGTTCGAACTGGACCTCGCTGACAATATCAACGTTGCCTTTCTGCTCTATAGTTGGGACCCACAGTCACGTCACCGTCTTTGTTATAAAGGCACCATCAATCTCGTGAGCGCCCTCAAGGAGGCGCCGGTGTACAATATAGCCCTCAAACTGGAGCCTCGAGGCTCGTTGTACGTCAAGCTGCGTTACAGGAACGTCAAGCAAACGTTCCAGAGATTGCCTTCGACCACGCCGCAGTCCGGTGTATTCGGAGTTCCGTTGGATATTCTCATTGGCCGGGAACAAGGTGAGTCGTCGAAGCATGCGCCCGATCCACCCTCAAGCTAATTCGTTTCCGGACATTTTCTGCCCCCTTTTCCTTTGCGTTTCTGAAGTTTCCGAAGTTCTTCAAGTGATATCCCACGTGTACGTGGGGGGCGCGCCGCGATCGAGTCTCAGCGCGCTGTCAGCGCTCCAGGTAGAACGGTCAGCAAATGAGATCAACTTACTGGGAGGGCGATCGCTCGGGGGCGAGACGGGGGGCTCCGGCTGAGGAATGATGATCGGCTTTTTGTTGTCACCTGATTAGGTAATATCAGTTGCGCTATCTTTATTTCTGCTCGCTCCGCTTGTCCGCTACCTTGGTTCGCGGAGGAAATGGTCCTTTTGTGCTTTGTGTGCTGGCAGGGAAAAAAATCCCTAACAGAAGGCCTGAAACGGACCGAAAGGGAAGTTCCTGGGTTCGCCAGCGAGCCTTGCCCGAGCATTGAGGTACCTAGCTGGCTATACCAGTGGCAGCAGCTATAAGCAGAGTGTAAAGAAACAGCGAACCATGGAAGCAACCAAGGGGTCATAAAAGCTCTCCGCCGGCCACGCAACTCTGGGAGCTGAAAAAAAAATAAATAAACCGTTGCCGTGGAGGGGAATATCCACCGGCGAAGCGACGACTAGGCATAGGCTCTCATGTGGCATAACGATATTTCATTCTCTACCGTTGTTCGACATGTCCTTCTTTTTCTCTGGCTAGGAAACGGGGTGCCGCTGATTTTGAAGCGCTGCGTCGACGAAGTCGAGAAGCGAGGCTTAGATATCGTCGGAATCTATCGGCTTTGCGGCTCTGCTCTGCGAAAGAAAATCCTTCGGGAATCGTTCGAGAGAAACGCCTGGACGGTTGACCTCACCGCCGAGCACGTTCCCGATATCAATGTTATCACAAGTAAGTGTCTTCCTCCCCTTAGAAATAGGTCGCCGTCGTCGGCGTCGTCGATGCCCTCTCTATCGTTTATTCTGTACCCACCGATGTGCTTAGTCATCACCGCGAGAGCAACGAGCCACACACATACTTAATTATGGACGGGCATTTAATAGGCTATCGAATCGAGAGCGGGACCCAAGAAGATGGTCTTGCGAGGAGGAGGGGTGCCGCAAAAGGGACTCACGAGGATTTTCCCCGCTACAGGTCTCATCAAGGACTATTTGCGCGAGTTGCCTGAACCGTTATTCACCAAGGGACTCTTCGATATGCTTGCTGACGGCTTGTCCGTGTGCCTACCAGATGATCCAACCGGCAATGCCAAACTGATGTTCGGAATTCTCGATTGTCTTCCGAAAGCCAATCGGTCCACTGCTCTGTTCCTTCTCGACCATCTCAAGCAAATCGCGGCGCACAGCGACACCAACAAGGTAGGGAGAAAGCAAAAGCAAACTCTGGGAATCTTTCGCGCCCTGCGGGAGAACTCCCATACGGACTCCGAGGGCTTGAGGCAAGCCGACCAAGAGTATAAATGCACGCATCTGACCCATCGAGCAGAATGACCTCGAGAGAACTCGATACGTATTCATGCTCACAAGTGAATGTACGGCTAATCTGATCTACTCTGGACGTACATGCACGTCCATATGGAGAGGGAATACTTATTCGCGTTGATCTACACCGAGCCAAATCTCTTATGAATGCTATCGTGCTAAAGCCTAATCGCTTCCACAGGTCACGTCCCAGAGCTTGGCGGTTTCATTTGGTCCTATCTTGATGTGTCATAGCAAGTTCGAGGCGTTGGCGCATATTCCAAAACCGATCGAGATCCTCAAATACCTCATCGACCTGTGGCCGCCCAAACCGCAGAGTCAACAGCCGAAGTGTGAACCTCAGAGCAGTGAGTACAGTTCCCTCCTTCCGTCGAAGGATAGCATACTCGACCGCCTTCGCAAACTCATAGAGCGCAGCTCCCCCGTCTCCTGTATGACAAGCATGCACGGAGCCGATCGGCTCCGCGATCCGAGCCCGCACGTTGTCGGTCGCCCGGCTGCCGACCACTTTCCCGTTGAAGCCGTTGGTGTGTTTGCGTGCGAGCTAGTCGGCAAGTCTAGTTTCGGAGTCGATTGTTGAATATTCCAGCGGAAGATTCGATTGACACCATCTCGTATATTATGTACGGACGGGAGATCTGACATCGTGAATATCGAACCATGTCTCCATTGATGATTTTGTCAAGACTCGTCGTCGGTGCCGTCTTTGTCGATGCTGCTCTCTTCGTTACCGTCAGTCCTTCTGTCGTTCCCCAAGTCGAATACCGATTATGATGCGTCCCGTCTCTCGCATTTGGACGGTGCCGCCTCGAAATTTATTAGTGTCACCAATATGCTGCTCGACGGAAATGCTCTCGCTGTTGGGCTCCAATTGGAACTAGCCGATCGATGATGAGGTGGACGTCCCCGCCATTCGACGACGTCGCTAGCTGATTCTCACAGGGGATGGAGCGATATCCACGTCGCTGCCGATCTCACCCCTTCGAAAGGATTATTGTTCATTCAATTTCCTTCTTCGTCTTTCCAGCCCCACCGAATCGCTGCATGAACTCAACGGACAACGGCATGAGTGGACCGAAGTTGACCAGCAACGGATCCGCGCATGGAACTCCACCTCACGGATCGGCCAGTAACTCAAATTCTTCAACGACTGCGACGGAAGCAACGCCTTCGCTCCGCGCTAGCCCAGACGACAAGGAACGTAACGATAGGGATCGCTGAGCACCGACGCAGCGAGCGCTAAAGGAGATCAAAAACGAAATCACGTTGATGACCTTCTCGTCATCGATGACTCAAATTTCGAAGACGTTTCCGAGACGAACCAGAGGACAAATGCAAAAGGGCTTTCCCGGCCGCTCGTCTCTAAAAAGACGCGCCGGTAATAGGATTTTGAATTTATTCTGAATGGATCTCTCCAGGCTGGAAAAATCGAACCGCACACGTGTTGCTCCTCAGAGCGCTCGTGTCTTTGTGAGGGCGTTCTGTACCATATCTCGAACTTGAGGGGATCGAATGCGCTGGTGTGACGATCGAAATCGGCGCACCCGTTTCGTTCCACAATGTCGACAGCGGAACGGCTGATGATGGCGAGCCATCCTCTGACAGAACTGTATTATATAGACCACAGGTGAAGCTGTTTGGGGAGAAGCCGCAGCAGATAAGTTAGAAGCAATCATTACCAATTCTAAGTAATACCTACGTGAAAAAGACAAGGACAAATGGCAATTGCATGGTGGCGGGGTTCGAGGGGAATCTGAGCCGCTCTAGGACCCTCCGGGACCGAGAAGCGCAGTCTTCACGGTACGGTGTACAGCGCTGACCGGAGTAATAAGTATGAAGCAGATAAGAAAAAATGATACCATGGGGAGAAATAGGCTTTATTGCATACGTGATCAAGTAAGACTATGAAGTATTGCTGGCCACATCATGAGCTGTACATGTCTTGGTTCGTTCGCCTGTACTGTGATGCTTATCTGAGTGTTTCTATCATTATCGCATTCAATTGATGGGTCGATCGGACGGTCGCTTGGTCGACTATCCGTGAAGGAGTCCGCGGGGAAAGAACTTGAAGACGTAACCGAGGCCGAACGTCTTCTGCGCGTGCGTTCTTTTCACAAAAATGAGTTGGCCTCAAATTGTTTGCCTATCGTACCTTACATTCTCTCCGGCGGGGGCTGTGGCGGCAGAATACGGCACGCACTTTTACGCGCCAAATCACTCTTACGGTTCAGAGCGTCGCTGCTTCGGGTTCAATGCATATCCCTCCGACGATCATTCTGATATCTGGAAGTACAACTCGGTCGGACCATCCCCGAGAGGAATACCGTGCGAGGAAAACGAAACCGATTCACTGATATTCTTTTCAAGCAATCCTAGTCGAGTCCACGCGCCGTAGGGATTCAGACTTGCGCTGAGCCCGCGTGACTTCAAAGGCTTTCCAAGTGATCTCAAACTTGTACATAACGATTCTTCGACGAATACTCAAATCTAGACCCTCCGCTCGACGGGCTCGACAGTATCAGCAGCGCTCTCAACGAGAAAGCTGTAGCAGTATCACCATCGATCACCGAGGCAAGACTGGCGGCTGGGCGAGATGCAGCAGTAGACGAATAGTACTGACCGTCGCGGGACGTATGTCGCACCGCCTTTGCCGGAGGATTGCGTTGTGCCCTTTGTATATTTTTCCCTTATAATTCATGCGTCACATATCTTTTTTGGAGGTGTGGGAAGGGTGCGAGAATGTCAGTAGACTGTGGAAACAGAAAGTGAGAAGGAGCGATCCAGAAATATTGTGAGGAAGTCCTTATTCCTACGTTGCTTCCCTTCCCAACTTAATCGTCGTCACAATCTGAGTCGGTGAATCTGTGAAATCGGACTCTTCGTTCCTCGATGAGAAGGACACAAATTTCCAGCGGAGAAGTCAGATTGAATGAACTGAATGCACCTCATTCAATCCGAGATTTAGACGGGACAGGATCCTTGTTCAAAAAGGGTTCCATATCCGATCACTGATTCGTGTAGATGAACTTGCCCCACTCTTCCGGGAAGAACTAGTCGGTGAGCCGCATCATGAGTTCTTGTTCCAACTGTAGTCTCACCGAAGCGAGCATGAAAACCGAGTCGGTGATCTGACTTTGAGTATACCAAGACAGGTGTTGCGACACAGATAGAAAGGCTGTAGTTGGAACGAATGGATCGGAACCTCGAAGATCTGCCCGAGGAAGCCGTGGGAGAGGAGAGCGGAAGAAGGAAGGCGAGCGTATGGGAAATCGAAGATAAGAGAGCGAATGTTGAATCCAGTCAAATAGTCGGACTTAGATAAGCCTAATACGACGGGAGGCTCACCGAAAAAAATACGAGCCCCAGGACACGGATGGCGTCCTTCAATAAACTGTAGCGGATGAGGTATACCCACTGTTAAAAAGTTCTCAAGGGGGAATAAAAGACGTTAACAAATCGAGAATCCTGTTCTTCATTACGATTTGATTCTTGACCCCGATTACTTCCCCCCTGGAAGCCATAGATCATGTTCTAAGATCCGATTCTAGGCTCCGATGATCGCGCCTGCCCTGAGCGAATTTATGTTATAGCGGTCCGTGAATTGAGTCCGCTCCTCATATGCGACTTCATATTCCTTGCGTCTTCTTATTACGTGAGTAGCACCTCGAGATCAACATCTCGCCGTTCGATCCCACAGAAATTGCCGAGGACAACCAGGAAACATCATCGGTGAAAAACGCTAATCCGCGGAGATGCAGACCTCAATCCACAATATCTTGCGGCGATTTCTCGTTTCAAGGCCTACCCGCTCATTTCGCAACAAAAACTGCGTCCCTGTTGGAATCTGCGGATGAATCTGTAGCAATTTGATTTACCCTTCCTCTGTTCTAATCAATGCAAGCTGTCCTGGGGACTAAACAGGCTCGTGCGCGCACAAGCACACACAAACTCATTACAAATGGATCCGTTTCCGTCGGAAAGGCTCATTGCATAAAGATCCATGGTGACGCCACGATTCGGGAATGGGAATAACTCTCTGCTCGGGCACAATCGGCGATCAATGGTGCAAGACTCGCTTCAGGCACGTAGTCGATGCCATCGGAATTGTCACGGTTTGTTCATCTCATAGGATTCCTTCTCGATTTGTGAACTCGTGAATCTGCCGACTAGAATTGGCAGTTGCAGATGTAGGCCGTAGTCCTCAGTTTGACACCACGTAGCCATATCCAATCCGTGCAGGGGAACTGCCGCCGCCGACGACATGGCGATACCGAACCTCCAAGTGAATAAAATGCGGGAGCGATGTTCAGGCTGCTGTCGGTGAGTCAACGCGAGTCACCTGTGAGTATCCTAGATTCCGCACAGTCGAACCCTTGAAAGCCTCCGAACATCCGCAGTTTATTTTGCAGCAACGAAGACGGCAGCTGCAGATGGGGATTGATCTTGATCTTTCTAGCTTTGGCTCTAGTAGTGATTGCCGCGATCATAGTTTTGTCGCTTATTGTGACGAAGGGCAACAGCACATTCTTCTACCGGAACGTCACCGTAGTTCGCAGCAATGTTGTGTCCTCTGATCCCATCTGCGAGCGTCTTGCAAGGTTGGAGCTCTCATTCTATTCCCTTGTTCTCCTTCGCTCATCGAGCACACTGACGCTTGGCTTTCCTGAATGAGTTCCTAGATCAAGATCGGCGTCGTCTTAAAGGGAGACCTTGGCTCTTGGAGGGAATTCGATCGATGCTGCCGTGGCTGGAGCGTTCTGCCTGTCTGTTGTGCAGCCCCAAAGCGCGGGACTCGGAGGAGGCTTGATACTAATGCACTTTAAAGAAGACGCGTATTTCCTCGATGCCCTGGACGAAGCTCCTAGTTCCATGCAGCAAGATTCAAAGGTTTGAATGAGAAATAAGTTGACGATTCTCTCCACTATGAGCCGTCCGAGGGTCTGGGCGCTAAAGGGAGATAGCGTAAGACTCCCCCTTCAAGGCCAAGCCTCGATATTCCAGGTCGCCGTACCTGGCTTCCTGCGCGGTCTCGGCGTCGGGCATCAAGAATTCGGTGGTCAGCTGGGTTTTTGCAGTTTAATTCTGCCGGCGATCCTCCTCGCGAGCAACGGCTTCCCAGTTTCGAAGAAGCTCGCGTCCGATCTTCGGGAGCACGAAGCCCGGCTCTCACCAGAGCTGAAGTAAGTTCGACGTCCCCCTCTGTCTCAATTCGAGTCCCGCAAGAAAATTCCAACGGTTTCTCCACAAAGGCAATTCGGTGTCACTTCCCTTCCCTGCAGACAATATTTCACGAATTCGGATACGGGACGACTGTATCGTGAGGAGGAAACCATGAAGATGGAAAGCTACGCTCTTCTGCTACGTTACATCTGCACTCTCGGAGACAAAGATTTCTACTCTGGCCATGTCGCTGAAAAAATTCTGAGAGACATGAAGGAACGAAGTAGGTGTTTCAGATCATCATTTCAAGAGCAAATTCACGCAAGAAAGCGTCCGATTAAGGTCCTCATATAAAAAACTCCAGACGTCACGGTATCGAAAGAAGATCTCAGGAGCTACGAGCCTCTGATCCACCGGCCGGGATCCCTCGAAATTCCGTCTTCCGCGAACACCTACGAACTCGTGTACTCGGCGAACCCGGGGAGCGGGGGCGAGGCTGTCGCGCTCGCGGTAGCGATTCTCGCCGAAGTATATCGAGTTCAAGACTCCAAAAATCAGGCAGATACCTACCATGCGACGGTGGAGGCCCTGAAATTCGCGTTCGCGCGAAGATCCCTCCTGAACGGCACCGTGAAAGGGAACTCCCCCGTCGCGACTCCTGTCCGATCCCTTGTGCAATCCGCGGCGATGCGGGTCCTCAAGGAGGCACACAAAACCTACAATTACCCGGTCAATTACGGAACGAGAGTGTTCCTCCCGAAAGAATTGGAGTCTAATACAGCCTCGATTGCCGTTGTCGACACCAACGGCGATGTGACAATTGCAATGATGAGCCTCACTTCAGCGTAAGCGCTCCGATAGATCAATAGAGAAACGTTTCCATTCCGACTTGCCCAAAGCGTCATAAGACCGATCCACTTACAACGTCAATCATCATTTATGCTGATGATGGTGAATTTGTTGGAAATGTTTCCGGCGAATCTCCTCGCTACATAAAATGACGGAGTTCGGCTCCTCCTCCCCTTCCAGCTTTGGCAGTGGAATACTCCTTGACAGAACTGCTATAATCATGAACGACGCCTTGACCCGTTTTTCCGAAGCCGGAGCACACGACGAAATGGGATCGCAATCCGCTCCGACCAACGCCTATGCGCCGAAGCGGCGACCTGTCAGCGCTATGGCTCCGCTGCTAGTGTTGACCAAGGAGAACGCACACAAAGAAGTCATCATGACCCTTACGGCTAACAATGGAGGCAACCAGATGATATCCACAACTGCTCAGGTGACTGCTCGCATATCGACTCGTTCGTTGGGCCAAATAATACTTCGACCGAATTCGAGATCTCGGCTGAATGACTAAAATCGGTTGATTACAGGTTTTGTCGAACATTCTGTTGCGAGGATATAATGTCAGTGAGGCATTCACTCTCCCGAGGATTCACCATCAACTGTCACCGAACATCGTTTTCACCGACACCAGACCGCCGCTGCCCGACGAAGTTTCGCAGCAACTGTCCAGTTTCGGACATGTGCTCCAAGAAGAAGCGCTGAGATCTGAAATTAATGCTCTCAAGATCTACCCACAAGCTGACAATAGTGAACGATATGTAATTGACGCCATCAAAGAAGGAGAATAGCAGGGGTCGTCATCGGCTGTATCTGAAAGTCGCATCGAAGAGGCAAAGGCTGAAGTGTACATAGGTGATCGGAATGAGTCGATGCCTGGGAGCGCTCCGTGAATCAGGATTCATCCGTGGAGAAGGAGACTATCTCGATACCAGGGGAAGGGATCTCGACATGGGCTCGAGATCATTGTGATTTGAGTACTTCTCTGTAGGTCGGCTCCTCCGACTCCTCCCGAAGCTCTCCGGGTGCCCCTCTCGCAGGCCCCAGAGGAGCGTCCTGCATTCAAATGTGGAGCTACATCGGAACTCCTCATTTCTGTTGTAGAAATAAAATACTTATTCTTCTTTGACTCCCGAGACGGCATCGTTGATGGATTGATCGAGTGGTATCATATTTGCGACAAACTTCCCGGGAGGACAGTCTGCATGGAATGCGGAAAATCAGCAAGAGATCAACACCCGAAGCGTTTTCTGCATGATCGACTGACTCGCTTGAAGATCGAGTGCACCCCTGCTCTCGACCGCACGGTGCATTGGGCACCGCAGAAAGAGAACTTCCATTTTCAGTTTATCGGTTCCATTTCCAAATTTATTGATCACGGTGTATTAGCAGTACTATTTCTCAATACTCATCGTCTCAATGTTCATCATTGTCTGCAAGCTGAAAGGACGGTCACTGTCAGATCCTTATTCCGAAACTCGATTCAGAACAGTTGACGTAGCACGCTTGAAAATATATAGTATGTCCGGCATCTGATTCGAGATGCGGAGCTTTCTTACACTCCCACACAACAGGTTATATTGAGCCGCCTCATTGTTGTTGGTATTCCTCAGTGTTGGTGTTGCCTTCGGCGCCTGTCTTTTGTATGTATCTACTTGCTCCCATGAGCTCTCCTATCCTGTCTGTCTCTTGGGCTCGATTTCATTCGCAGACTTCATCGCGCAAAGTCTCATTCGACTCCTCACGCACAACCTGGGGAAACTCGGAACTACGAATAGTAAGTAGCACTTTCAGAATTATCACTGTATCTGTTTTGTCTCCGCGGTATATGTACGTGCCTTTTCGTCTGTGTGTCCAACTTCAATCCTTCATTAGCGAGGATCTCATTCATCGATTGATTACTGACTCCCCGATCTCTCTGAGCTCGCGGCCCTCGTGAACTTTGCACTGAACGAGCCTTCCATCAGCAAGGCACCATCGATCCAAGCTTGCGGGCTGGAATTTACCGAGCACGAAATACGGTCTCGTGGAGTACTCGTTCCGAGAACCCCTGCTCGGACGAGCGAGGGGATAGCTCCGGAACGCTCAGCTCAAATGATCCCGCAAGCTTAATGTGTTCCAATCGAAAACGAGCGAGAGCCAGGGGCTCGAATGGAGCTGCGAGGGCTGCAAGAAGCCTTGACGGTGCACGCATCTGCACCGAACGGACAGAGACAGGCGATCACGGAAACACCAATTGGTCAGCCGGTCCGGCTCTTCATGGAGAATTCACCGTGTTTTTTGAGCATGTTCAAGGTAGAGACACTGTTGAAGAGGAGAGGGGGACCACCAACAATAGGCAATGCGATTGAAGAATGATTCGTTCGCGAATGGCTAGACTCTCTCTGTTTCGTGTTCAAAAAAATATCCATGTCCTCTTACTTTAGCTTACATGATTCACTTCCTCGCATTTACATATTGTATCTCTGTCAGGATGCGTCTGAGCTACATTTAGGCTTGTAGATCCACCTGAGTATGAAGAGATACTCGTTTCAGGTCTTTACACTTCGGGAATATATACAATTATCATCAGTATTAACTCGTGATCTAATTGGGAAAAAACACACTTCCACTCTCACTCATTCAGTCCATCAATCAATCGGACGATCGATCGTATATTCAATCATGTGAAATATCCTCAAATCTACCAGCCGAACGTCCGTCGAGGAAACGGAGATTCGATCCTCCACGATGATCATCTGAATACACCGAAAATACAGGTATCTAATTCCAGAGAAGTCGGCGCTAGCGCATCGAGTGGAGTGCGCCCGATTTTCCGGCTAGAGTTCTCAAGTTCACTTTTCGATGACCGCATGTAAACTATCGCGTGCTCATTGTAAGATGTATGCCCTCAGTTGAAACCATTCAAATATGTACAATATCAGAAAGAAGCTGGCAGCGCTTTGAGGCTCTCTGTTTCTGATGTTTCCAGTCCCGTTCGGCTCTACCTGGCTCAACCTCTCATTTTCTGACCGATCGTCATAGTCGATCGACCGCTTCATCCCCGAGGAGAATCGTGGATTGAGCCCTTCCATGCTTCAGAATCGTATGCATCACCCCATTCATCAACTCCATTTGCAAAAGTTTCCCGAGGCAAAAACTAGAATTGAGATCCGAGAGACATCGGAACGGAAGGGTGAGAAAGCACAATCGAACTTTCTCAATCCGTGGCTCAAAGAACGACCTCAGCGAAAGGAAAACCCATCCGTCGTGTCCGGATTCCATGTGCGAGGTTCTGAAGTGACGGAAAATCAGAGAAGGATACGACCATGGCGATGGGGGGTTGGATAGGTACGAACATAGACGTATAGATTCGCAACTTTCCTCTTCTGAATGAAATCTCGCAGAACGGTGCCTCCGAATGCATCTCGGGCATGGACTATAATAGCGACCGTTTCGAAAGAGTCGCTGTACAGAATCTCTTCGGGCGTCAGACTCTCAGAAAAAACGGATATGGGCAGTGAAATCTTGATAAAACGCGTCTGCACCTCAAACTAGAGATATCTCTAACTAAACATAATCATGTTGGGTATGACAAGGAATCCACATGGACGCGGAGTACAACTAAAAACGGTAGAAATCTTCGAAAACTATATGGTGAAATAATGTCACGCTGAAAGACATATAATCATCGTCTAACAGACGATGGGATAACGGAGTAAGGAAGTTTCAAAAGTTGCTAGGATGATGGCGCGTGCGCACATAATGCCAGTCCACCGTATTCATCGAGAGAGCATTCACTCGGCCAAATCAAATTACATCCTCCGAGTCGCTACCGAACACACCCCACAGATATTGGCCTATAGGCCCCTATACGTTTTCTCAGACGGTGGTTCGGAGGCAGTAATCGAGAATGGCCCTCCGAGAGACAGACATTCCGAGCAAACGATTTCTTTACTCTCCAGATGAACGAGGCGATAAGTTATGTTAAGGTAATTTCTTCTGTTCTCTGAGGCGGCACAAATCACAGATTATAAATGTGTGTTATGTTCTTCCGAGTTATGTATGTTTTACTTTTTGTATGCTGTACGCGGTACTTGTGTTTTTTAAGCTTGTAATATTTGCGCGTTTGTCTGGCTATGCGTCTGAGTGTCTGTTGGTAAGTGTTGCTCCATTTTCACGTTGACTCCGATAGGTCACGGTGATTATCAATCGAAAGCGAAGGCAACGATGCGAATCCCCTCTTGACGCGCGAGTTCTTTAGTCTGACGAGCAAGCAGAAAACTTGAGCCGTGGGGTCCCGTAGAGTTTTCAAGAGCGGTTTGGAGCTGCTTTGTAAATAATTAGAGTTTATTTTTTCCTCCGTCTTCTCCATATAATATTGATCTTCGACGATCCCTCTGAGACAGCTTCTCTGCTTTTCGAAATCTCTCTTGTTGCCTCCTTTCTTCCAAAATAAAGCACGTTTCATTGAAAAGGAAAATCCGAGAAAAAGGCGACGCTTGGAGAACTCTCCCACAATAGATTTTCCTGCCCCAACGCCTCTTCAAGACTCTCAAGAAACTATCTGATTGTAGGTAGAAAATATTAAGTTAGTGTTCTCTCCCCGTAGGGTAAAACGTAGTCTTCAAATCTGATCTTCAAAACGGCGGATCGCATCGAGCCGAAACGGTTTTATGCCTCTTGCTGTGTATTTTCTCCGCGGTAGAACGTCAAACACTCACTCACAATCACTCGCTTGTTCGGCCACGCATGTTACATAAGAGTACTTATAGTATGGTATGACAGCGTCACGACTCCTACCACAAGATTCCAGCCGATCAGCTCTGAAGCTGGTGGAGCTCCGAGCCGTCACGATTATCATGTTCATCACGGCGACTCAATGATAATGGACAAAAATTATTATGACAGCAGTAATAAATAGGCTGAATCCATACCGATATCAATGAAAATTAAACACAACATAACATTCATCTCAGATCAAGCCCTCTCGGCTCTCCCGGCAATGTACAAGGTTCCTCGGATTGGTCTGATGTAATCGCCATTGAGATTTTGAGGGATACCTACACGCGCGCTACTTTCACCAGTCAAGTCTGTCTCCGTCGATCGACTGGTTTTATCGAACAGACCATGTAGAAAGGGCTGCCCGGAGAATTAACTGCTTCGTTTTTCGACCTCTTCCGGATGAATGCTGATTTTTCGGCTGATGATCGAGTGATTGAGATGACATGAAAGAACGAAGAGAAAACAGACTCAATGTCTCGCAGATCGATGAATGAATCGTCCCGACCCGAGATCGTGGGGCGCTTCGATTGATTCTCCGATCGCGGAATTTCGTCGCGTTCGTTTCGTTGGTCGATCAGGAGGTTGCGCGAGACCATCGAGCCCGTGTAAGAAAGGCTTGCGGTAGTGTTTCTTCGCGTTCAGTGAGTTCTCGCGTCGTGGAGAAAACAAAGTTTTCGTCAGGCCTTATTTTCAGGTCGCGCATGAAAATATCATCAATCAGAGGGATTGGATGGGCGAGGAAGATAGTGAGATAGGAGAGATAAAAAGTTTTGTACAAAAATATTTAAGCGCGTTCGGTACAGGAACGATTCACGGCTTGGCACGATCGTCTTCCCGGGCAATTAGGAATTCCAATGCCTGAAATTATCTCGTTCAGGTGCGAATGATTTTCTCTTGCTCTGAATGGTGCGGTAGATGATCATCTCAAGTCACGTGCCGTGAATTCGTCCGTCTGTCAGTTTGTGGTGAAAATATTGAGCATACTTTGGGTTTCATTCAGTGACTTTTGAAATAACTCTCCATCCTTTCCTTTCTCTTCATCGTTCGGTTGCTTTCGTGGCTTGCAGTTCTTACGCTCCCTCTCTCTCTCTCTCTAAAGTAAATAACTCGTTCATCAATCCAATATCAGCTGAACACATGGATGGCTCCGTTGATCCGCGAAGGATGGCGACAACGACGTTAGTTTCTTGCATTTCCTTTCTCCTGAATGGTCTCTTTCCTCGGCTCGATCTCCATCATGATCACATTCACGACGCTTATCATGATTCGATCGCCTGGCTTTCCTTCGCTTCCTTCAAATTTATAAATATACACATACAGCCGCGTGGCTCCAACAACATTGCACCTCGACTCCCACGTCTACGAGACACTGCAAAGAGAATACGCATTTTAGAGTCGAGCGTTTCGTGAGATACAGGGTAACGAAATTTTTCTCTCATCAAGGCACAGGGGCTCGCATTGAAAGATTGGGGAGGGAAGATTCCGGTTCGGGATACTCACGCTTCCTGCTTGATCTTGAGCTCGTTCACTTTGCTGGCTTCGCGTTCTCTAGCGGCAGCCCCACCTTCAGAGAAATCGATTGCCATCGCTTCTTCAGGAATAGAATAACTTCCTCTCGAATCGTCATCGTCCATTGGCGGTTGAAGACTCAAGGGCTGCGGCTGGGGAGGTGGCGACGCACCTGGTTGACCCGCCGCACCCGCGAAAACCGACAAATTGTTTTGCAGGAGCTGTTGTTGCCAACCCTGTTGCATGGCGAGCAGAGCCGCTCCCGCCGCAAAAGCGGGAGCCGTCGCCGCTTCTTGTTGGGCCACGGCTGCAATCGAATAACAATATGATTCACTTGATTCGTCAAGAAGGATCAGGGGCCCGACGTCGAACGAGGGGTCGACGTGTGAGATTTCTCTGAGGTCCCGAGGTCCCGCATTGGTTCCCAATCCGCAAGATGATCCCAATGGGTCGGGTGACTCGTCTTGCGCCGAACGAGAGGAGGGGAGCGACGACCAACAAACAGATGGGGGAGGGGGTGGCAGATTGCTTACCGTGCTGTTGTCGCATTTGTTTCTTGGCTTCTTTTCTTCGATTGTTGAACCAGTTGTTAACGACAGGCAGGCTGACTTTCTCCCGATCGGATAAAGGACGATCGGGACGCTCTACGGCCGCGTTGCACTCATCTACGATCTGCTCTCTCGTCTGTCCGTCGGGGTATGGGTCGCGTTCGTAGTAACGCTCCAAAACCGCCAAATGGGCACTTTTGAATGTGAATCGTTCTCGTTTCAAAGGTATCAGGTCACCGTTCTCGCTAACCATTCGTTTCACTCCCGGATGCGAAGCTGTACGGAAAGTGAAAACACCTTGAGTTTGTATTCCGGATACACTTTTCGATCCGACGCCATCTACCGACGGACGGATCGATAAGCATCACGAATGAGGGAGCTCGATAGGGATAGAATGATTTGCGACAACTGCTTGGATTGTTATCGGACTCACCATATTTCAGCGGATTGTTTTTACACGTCAAGTACCATTGGTAGAAGGTATTCTTCGTTCGCTCCGACATGTCGACGATGTCTCCACGGAAAAACCGGCTCACGTAGGCTTGCGACATCTTCGTCATTTCGGCAATCATCGTCTGCTTGATGTTGTATTGCATGACGAAGCTGCGTATCTCACTGAGAAGGGCTTCTTCGCCTTTGCGTTTGAGTTTTTCAACATCCGGTGAGCAATATTCGTCTGGGAGGTAAGGCACCATAGAACCACTATCGCCGCTCCATGAAACGGGTGTTTGCGGAGCGACAACGGCGAGTTGGCTGTTGGGTATGCTGTTGGGCGTATGCGGAGCATGCGGAGTTGCCATCAATGGTAATGAGGCGAACAATGCTGCCGCTGTGGCTTGAATACTGTCGCTATCGGTAGCCCCCAGCATCGAGGGGAGCAACGATGAACTGTCAGTCGAACCGCGGTGCGGAGGTGGTGTTTTGTTCGTCAATCGAAGAGGGGGAGTCATCTGCTCGCGTCCTTCCGTCGCCGAGCTGTCTTCGTTCGACGACACGCTGCATGCGCCCGTACTCTGCGCCGACGACTTCGGTCGTCCGTTGTGCTCGCCGTGCGTACCGTTGCCTGAAAAAGCGCAGATCGTCATGGCGAGCACAGTTGTCACCCCAGCGTCCTCGAGCCACTTCGGCGCCGGAGGTCGACACAGTGCGATCTCGAGATTTTTCAGCTCACCGTTCGGATGATGGTGGTGCTCCTTTTCCGAGGAGAGGGTTCGCTCTGTATCTCTAACATGCATCGGCATCCGGCCCCCATTGATCTGGGGCGGACTCGTCGCTGATACGCTCAGCCTCCCACCGTTGTTACTTCGCAACAGGCCCTGCATGTTCTGGAAGGGATATCAAGGTGTGAACGAGTTTGAAGTCCATGTCGCCTCTCGAGCCATCTCTGGAGCGGGAGAACTTTTGCTCGGCTCGCAATTCCCAGAAACGGGAATTCTTCGGGAAAGAAACATGCTCATCGTCATCGGATCGTATAGGGGGTGAAGACATGCAGAGACAAACTTTTCGTGGAGCCTCCAGTCTCTGCTGCCGCGAATCCAAGCAGATTCTCCGGCACGTCTTAAGGTTGCGAGGCAGGACATAATGTTTAGTCGCAATAACAAGGAAATGCGGACGCAATACTAACCCTACCAACCTGGAGTTCCCATTCCACTCTGTCGAAGTTCTCAAAAGCCAATACAACTTCGTCCTTCGTTATTCCTGACGCTCTCAGCCGCCGAAGCAGCTCAAACTGCTCAATCGTGAATCTGTGTGAAGCCATTCTCATTTTGTCCAAAATCTCTCGCTTCATAACTATCCCTTCGTCCTGCACACTCGTCTCCACTATCCCGCACTCAGTCTGAAACGAGGTGAGGTTTCTCTCGTCACGTCATCTTCGGCCTGGCATCATCTTGACCTCCTATCGTCAGTCTATGAACCATACGGGATGAAATATAAGCATCGACTCGAGGGGAAAATAAAATCATACTCACTTCCAGAAGTCTCAAACCTAAACCAGCCAACAATCGCACCCTTGGCTTACATTTCGCCCGTGCTACTCCCTCTGAAAAATAAGAAATCAGAGTTACTTCCTCATTTAATGAATGATGCTGTGAAATCTACCTCAGTCAATTCGTTGAGAGAGGGTATCCGAGACCTTTGATGATTGGTTTCGAATCCGTTCATGATCATTGATCGTATCAGCCCGAAATCAATCGAACTCATTCCCCAGCCAGTATAGAAAGCGGTCGGATGATCTCCTAAGACTCCGATGTTCGAACCACCGAGGTTCAAAAAACATTTTTCTCCACGAGTCTTCCGGATCGAAAAGATACCCCCCCCCCCCATCGTTGAGAAACGAGAAATTCCAATGAGACTTTCTGCGGCTCGTGCATCATTAGGCACAAGCCATAGGATTCATGGGTGCCGGTCGCTCACATTGGAGATGATTGATTCGTGATTTGCACTTTCGATCAGGCTTTCGCCAAGTGATGAATGCTCGAAACCAGAACATTATCGAAGACGGGCTTTCGGAATTCCAATCGATAGCGCAGCAATCGTTCATGTGTTAAGACACCTCAAAAAGGATCGGAAGCTCACATGAAACCGTGATGAAAAACTTTGATCCGAAGAGAAAATCCGTCGCTTTCTAGATTTCAGGGACGGTAACGAAGCTGGTCCGCCATGGAAGCTCCGCCACCCACGAGGCGAGCGCACCGCCGTTGGAAAGAAGATTTAAGTCTTATTTATATTCCAGAAATTCTCCGAACCTCTAGAAATCTCGCGACGCGTTGATTCCTATATAGTAATTCATTGTCGACTTGACACCGGAAATTTTTATCCGACTCTTCCAAGAATAATCAAAGCCATCGACCGCACGCTCCTTCGCTGTCGACTCCGATGTTGGTTTTTATTGCTGATCCCGCAGACTTATCAGCATGTATACGAATGCATATCACACTGGGACCGGTTCCATAGATCCTCAGTAAACGTTCGAGTAGCGTTGATCAACGGTCACTTCTCGGAGGGGCATGAAGATTTCGCACATAGGGATTTCGAATTTCCGTGTTCATTCCAATGACTTCCTCATCTCGAGAAACGACTCAAATGGAGCTTCGACAGAGGTCAGGCACGTACTCCGACGAAGGCTCATTTCAGTTCACGAACGCTTCGTATGCTTCGAAAAAAAAGTCTGTCGGTATTCCCGGGAAGTCCTGGAGCCCCCCTCTTGAACCACTCCGGAATCCAACCAGCTCTCAAGCTTTGGTGATCCGATAGAGTTTCGGAGATTTCTCCGTGGGGTTTTCAATGTGCGCCAGAGCCGGCAACACGGTCCTGAGATTCCCCAATGGAAATCTCAACCGATTGAAACGGAAAAACACTCCATCCTCGCGAATTCTCTCCACTGGATATCACATGAAATGAACGCCGCCTCTATGGATACAAATTGCAAGATTGTTTCCCGCGTGGAAAACCGAATAATGCAAGCCATTCAGCGGCATATGAGTCTGTCAGCTTCACGCCAGAGTTCAACAGCCTCTCGTGCTCCTTCGAGGTCTCTCGGCTGAGAATGTTTTTTTCCGCGAAAAGACACGGGTGAAAGTTGAGCCCGTCCTCCTATTCGCATGGAGTCATTGGTCGGCGAAGAGATGTAACGGCTTCGGGACCCAACAGGTTATCGGCGAAAAGCGACCACACTCTGAGCCTCCATATTGTTGTCCTACTTTAGACGTATCCGGCTCACTCTTTCCCATATTCCATGCCCTGAAGTTCACCGCTCGCGCGCGTTCCTCATGACACTGTCGGTATCCGATTCGAGAGCATTCGAAGAAAAAACAACACACACAACTATTCCAGCGAATATGCACAAACGCGTTGCGTACCGCGCGAGACGTGCTCGGCACGACATCTACGTAAAACCACACTCACTAGGCACTTGGCTCAGGGACCAGCAGGCAAGCGGACAGGCGAACGACCGACCGAGAGACCAACCAACTTGTACGGGGTCCCAACTCGGTCTGACCTTCTCCACGAGTTCGCCAGGCTCAGTCGTCTGAGGGAGCCACTGCCGAGCCCCTCGAATCCTCGCTCACCCGCTCACCCCCGAGCGTCCTCACCGGCGAACGGACCGGCAACACTTGAGGCAACAAACCAACCCTGTAGCGGATGCCAAACCCGTCGCAGGACATCTTACTCTTCGGACTGTCGTCGCGGCGTCGTTCCGACAATAAACGGATCGTCGTCCGAATTGTCGGGCTTTACCTCGACAAGTTTTTTGGCGTGGGACGACACAGCTCGAGTTCAACTCGAATCCCATAGGGAGCAGGGCATGTTCTGTCCTGTCCGTAATTCCGGTCCGGTTCCGGAAGACCGTCCGAGTTCTGCGTGGAAAACGCTGACGGGCGGGTGGGTAGCGTGCGAGCAGACGGACGATCGGTCCAGCGGGCAGGCGGGCGAACGGGCGGGCGGGTAGTCGAGCACGAAGCCGGCGAGGGGCGGTCGGTACACCCTCGGAGTGCTTCGGGCAGGGGTTGCGCAGAGCGCCGCCGGTGGGGTGGCGATTTTTAACCAACTGATTATGCGAGCAGAACCCTAATGGAAATCGTTAGTCGCAGGGAACGAACTCCACATCTGCGCGAGCTCGAAGGATGTGAGTTTTCGCGCGACCGCGCGCAGTCGTGCCAATGTGAGGAGACACGGCCATGACAATCGACGGCGGGCTCCTAAACATCCATGAAGGAAGAAGGACCTCCCTCTAAAGGCTTGATGATAAACTATGCTGCCCGTCTGTCCGTATTCGAGGACGTCGTCCGGGGAATCGGCAGCGTTGACGTCGCCGATCTAGGACCATATATCAGCACTATCGCATGATTTGGACTACAGCCTTCAAGAAATCCACCCAAACCTCGAAGCCACCGAGAAATGAGTCTCAATAAGTCGGATTCCGAGATCGAGCCGCAGCGGTCTCGCCCCCACTCTCAGGTGTTGCATTCCGATTGATTCACCCATAGTAGAGATATGAGCATATCGTTCGAACGTATAGAAGCACTCGCATTCCTTCCGGAGGTCTCTTGGGGCGGATGCCGGCTCTATACATCCTGGTTTCGAGTTAGCCTCGTCTCTGAGCGCCACTGATTCTATCGCTGGGGAATTCCGCTCAGAAGATGCGACGCCTTCTCACGTGGGGAAGTTCACGAGAATCGAGACGACTCTCAGGAGTGGAAAGCCTGCTCTCGCAAGGAGTGAAAGCAGCACCCTTTCTCTCTGTCGACCACTGACTCCTCGAGACTCGATGTTCTTGGAGTAGGTCTGTCATCGAGCATTTCTGTCAGAGGGACTTTCCATCGGAAACCTACATGGCCTCAAGATACCTCGGGAACAATCTGTCGAGGAGTCTGTGGTCAGATCATTGTTCGATGTATTTCTCTCAATGATTCTTCTGAGCGCATAGGCACCGAATCAAATAGATTTTCTGCTGAGGAAACTCTCTCTCCCCTTGATTTTCCACCGACGGATTCCTGGAGTCGGAAAGAGCTCATCGGTCTCAATCAGCGGACTTGGACCTATGGTCTGCTTAGATGCGGACTAACCCGCAGAAGACGGCTTCATCAAAGGAGACAGAGAAAATGGATCGAATTCGCGCTGTTTGGGAGCAAATTGGTTCGGATAGGTGGCGACGACGAGGCCGACGTCCATCAACCCGAGCTCCGTTCGAACTGGGAAGCAACGAATGACTACTCGCGAGTTCATCATTTGTGTTTTTTTCATCGCGGATACCGTGCGTCCTGGGAGAACAAGTGAGCCGGGGGAAGAACGAAAGAGAATCCTCGCTGCCACAGCACTCCCTGTATTTCCGCTATTCCTCTTGTGTCTTGCTCGGAGTGGATCTGTTTTTCCTCATGGCATTAGAGGATGTCTAGCTAGCACGCATTCATGCTGGCGCGGCTGCCTCGGTCCCGCTGTTTTTCTTTAGTTGCTTCACCAGGAAGCAAAGGTTGGGTTTTTGAGAAGTTCGAATGGGGTTGCTCCTTGAGTCGGTCGCCGCCGCTACTGCCGCTGTTTTTTCCTTGCCTTCCCTGTCTGTCTAGCTGCTCCCTTGCTTGCTTGCTCGCCTGGTCGGCCGCTTGGTTGGCTCTCCTCCGATGAGTCATTAGATGCAGAACAGCATCAGCAGCTTCAAAAAATATCCCACGAATGCGCTCTTGAACAACACAACACTTCGAGGAGCAACTCCACCACCATCACTAGCATCGGAAAAAAGCCATTTGAACAACGAACCAACCCTCTTCCTCGTCAGTTCATCCGCCCCCCATGCGGCGGGCGGCTGCAGTCGCATCGGCATCCCTCCAGCTGAATGATGTGGCTGTTTGTTACAAATCGCCACCGTTGATGTCATCCTTTCGTTGGTTGCCCAGTCGGTCGCTCCTCTCGATTGCATCCTTCGCGCTTGCTCTTCACACCCCCTTCGTCGATCCTGGTCGACGAAAGCACCGCTGCTACCGCCGCCACCGTCCTCCCTGTCGTCGTTCCCTCCAGTCTATAGCACGAGCACCGCATCCTTTACCCTGCTGCTCTTCCCCAAGATCCTCCTACTCCTTGTTCCTTCCTGAGTACTGTTTTTTTCACTCCTGCGTTCCCACTTGAGTTTTGTGCCCGAATTTCCTCGCCGGTCGACTTCCCCGATCCTACCGAGCCCGTCGAAGGGTTTTCCTTCATTCGCCCCCTTCCCCATCCCCGAAGCCTTTCTCTTCCGTCCCGTCCGATCGGTGGCAACTGTCTCACTTGCGTGATCCCCACCCGGTGGGTACGGAGGAGAAAGCGACATCCGACAGAAGCCACAATCGACCCGAACTGTGCAACGATCGGCATCCGATCAACTCTTCGGTTTCTCGAGCATGCCTTTCTTATGTATTGGATGGCTGGCTTGTCCACCTTGCTTTGCTTCATTGGAACTTGCAACGCAGCCTGCTGGCTGGCAGGCAGGCGAGCGAGCGAGCGGGCGAGAGCATTTTTGTGTCTTCCGGGTAGAACTGCCGATGTTGATGCTAATGCCGCTCCCTCCCAGGGCCTCCTCATTCTTCTCTTCAGCCTTACACTCCCATTCACTCCCGTAACACTGAGTAGGACTTTCTCACGAACAAAGTGAGATGTTGCGAACTTCGTGACCATCTAACCCTTCACCGCCTAATGAAGATCCCAGCTCCCTCTGATTAACAGAAGGAAACTACTTCGACCCAGACCCAGTCCAAACTAACCTAATCCGCACCGAGCTCGACTTTACTTTGACGATCCTCGTGCATGGTGAACCCTGGATCAGAGATCAGCAATCGGTTCTCGATACCAGCTAGTCTTCCCGGAAGGGAGAGGGGCGGGGAAGCTTCCGAGTCCGCGCAGAAATATTTTCTCGGAGCGTTGGGAATCCATTTAAGAATGAACCTCAGCTACACCCAAGGGCACACAGAACGAGTTTTCGTCATCCGACGAGATCTGGAGAGTTCCTCCTCCAGCATGAGTTCCGAGGCATCGTCATGGGGCAGACGGGCAGATCATGGCTACGTAAATCACGGGCGAGTGAGAAGTCGGTCCATCGCCGAAGATGGCGACGAGTCCAGCACGGAGCTCCTCGCAACCTGTCGTCTCCCCATTGTGTGCCTGCTTAGGGCCCTCCACGCCTCACCCTCGGATTCTGTTAGGACTGTAGGATAAATAAACTTCGAGGACCGCTACCTTGCGCGAAAAATCGTGATTTTTCGTTTGACCGATACTAATTCCAATGCCCCTTCAGAGGGGACTCACAAAGAAGCTTCGTGCCCCACGATGTATGCTCGCCTGTGCGCTCGCTCGTCCGTCAGTAGCTCGCCGGCTCGCTTGCCCGCGTGCAAGCCGGTGAGCGAGTGAAAGAGCGAGCGAGCGAGTGTATGTGTTTACCCTAAAGATGGGAAAGATGTGTTGCAACGCAACTCGCTACTTGCAAGTAGGTCACTCGGGCTGGGAGGAAAAAAGGGGACCGACGCTGCAGCAGGGGACGCGTCACAGGAAGGAGACCAACCGGCGGTTCACACTTTAAAATACCCTCCCTAGTCGCCGTCGAAATTCGAGATAGCGGCGCGACACAGCGACTGCATGACTGGCTGGTGGGTTGCCAACCCCACCGACCCGAATTCCTAACGCCGCCGCTGCCGCCATCGGATCACTTTTTATGGCCTATTGAAGATTTTCGCCTTTTATTCTGGATTATTATCACCCGAACACGTAGTGACTTCCGAGATAGAGCAGCGCAGAGGGACAACCAAACAGGGACACTTTTAAATCCTCAGCTCGCAGTTGTCTCAGGACCGAGCGCCCGGGAGAGAATTTCCTCTATGCGGACGGATAGGGACTTTCGCATATTCCGCAATCATCACCCCCCGCAACTCGATGTGGCCCCGACTTGACCAAGGCAGCGGCGCAGATTCGCCGTGAATTTGGCTGACGTCGAATTCTTTGGAGCTCGACAATGAAGCTTCCCTCCGTCAAATTAATGTCCCTCCATTTTCGAGGAGCATCACGAAGCATCGAGCCAGGTAGCAGAACCACAATCCATTCGGAGCACTCATCCATTCGGGCGATTCAAAGTTGTTCGAGAGAACGGCCTACCCCGGCGCATTTTGTCTCTCTCCCCTCGAGGCGAAGAAAAAATATCATCCAGTAAGATGCAAAAAAGCATGCTCAGAACCACCTCAACTCGAAGTTCTGCTTATTCAAAAATGGGTCACAAAACCCATTTCACTTTACCGGGAAGTTGCAGGCCTGCCAGGCAGCAGGCCGGCCGGGATGCAGCCACAGAGATCTGGGATAGGCTGCAATCCTGCGCTCGAACTCCCCGTGCCTTTCTCCCCGCTTACCCCTCCCCGTCTCGCCCCCACCCCCCGAAGCGTCCGTCCCCCAATAGGTGTTATGGGGAGGGGGTTGTTTATTCCAAGTATTACTCAGGAAAGGAAAAAGAAGACAAACCCCGTTCGACTCACAACAAAACTTCTTTCATTCTTCCTTGTCGTATCGAGATCTCTCTTCTCCATTACCCTTAGTCTTCCTCGACGAGAAGGAACGACGACTACCGCCGCGCGGCGTTGTCAGAGGACTACGAGGGGAGCAGGGGACCGGGTCCGAAAGGAACTCGTACAAGGGACTCAAAAAGGGGAGCTAAACGAGAGCGAGGGGTTAAGAGGAGTTTGGACTATAAATCAAAGAGAATCTCTGAATAGCATCAAATGCAGCACACGGGACGCCGGCTGACACAAACATTTCGGGGTTGAGAGAAAAGTAAAAAATTCCTAGGAAAAAACAACCTCAAAAACAACTGGTTGCCGAAGCAGCCGTTCACGGAAAAATAAATCCACGAGTCTCGCTCGCCGAAACTCACGATCTGAAGCTCTCGACGAGCAGAGGGAGCGCTTTCGGATAAGTCGCATCAGAGGGAATCTCAAATCATCTTGAAGATTATATGACTCGATGATGATTTTCCGAGTCCTGTCCCGGTCAATCAGACATCGAAGATTCCCCAGGACGGTGTTCCGCGTGGCTCGCAACTCAGAGCTCACAACCCTTCTATAACCAATCACTCTACGTGCCACGTTTTCGAAGATACCACCGTCCATTGTCTGCGGACGCCCACGTTCACAGCTACGGAGAGAGCCTCTCCCACCCGAGAGCTCTTCGACCGAGCTGGCCGCTGAATGTGGTCGCCCACACGAGCCTAGGACATCATTTCCCGGGAAATGATATTTACTCTGTGAACGGACATGTCCCGTGAATATTCAAGCAATTTTCCAAAATTGTTCGAAAATCGGCCGCAACTCCCAATTCGCGAGACGAGGATCCAAGCAGGCAAGAAACGAGCTCGGAGCGTCATCATTGAGCTGCTTGAGTCTGCTGGCTGACGGTCTTCCCCGTTTTTCCTCTTTTTTCTACCCTCGAAAACAACCCCCTTTCTCGGCATCTCCCCGTGGCCAAAAAATAACAAAAAAAATCCCCTTCAGTTTTCGATGCAGCGGTGGCGGCGGCACCACCACTGTACTGGGACGGGGGTGGTGAAGCCCCAACTCGCGCGTGCTGCTGCTGTTGTTGTCTACCCTCCCCGTTTGTCTCCCTTCGAAGTCCCCATCCCTTGCTTTGCTAAACTCCCCTGCCCGTTCGTCCGCTGGCTTGCCTGCCTGCCGGCGCCGTTCCCTTTCCAACCCCTGACGGTCCAACCCCCTCTGCACACAGCTAAAGAAAGCACCTCTTTTTATGAGTCATGCACTTTATTTTTTAAAGTTTACCCTCTTCTTGCTTCTCCGACTGGCCGACCGACGACTCCGGTGAATGCCACGAGTTTTGTTATGCTTGCCTGCCTGCTTACAAGCTGCACCTAACCATCACCTCACGCAATATCCCGTTCGCCGCATACAATGGATACATGGGCACGATCCTGCTCCGAATCAATTTTCGCAGAAGAAACCGCGATCCAGCCGAGCAATCTGTTTCCAGAGGCTCGATTCGACTCGGCTCAGGAAGAGTTACGATTGATGTCCTTTGCCGCATCATTAGGAATGGAAAATATGTACGTGTCACTAGACTTCGAGCTTCCGTCGCTCATCGGCTTCTCGACGACTGCTCCACGGAAGTCGCCCGCGAGTGCATCGAGTCCCATCACCCGTCTGGGCCCCCGAGCCGGGGTAGGGGGGGGGGGACCAATTCCCAACCTAAATTAGGTCCGGCTGACGGTCGCCTTATGCGGGACTGTCCTCTTCGAGCCGCGGCACGCAGCAGATACACCAGTGAGCTTGAGTACGGTCGAGCTGTCGACAAGGCGGGGAAGATCGGGGGAAAATATTGCGGAGAATCGGCATCCCAAAACTAAGACGAGACTGTGACTTTCCGAAGAATGAACAGCAGCTTTATCGTCGAAAGCAGTAGATCATTCCAAGGTGAAAGTTTTCTCATGGGAGAAGGCCGGCCGCGAACTTTTCTCGGGTGACGCGTCTGATAGACCTGGTGTCCGATCGATCCAGTGCGATACAAAGATACACCAATCAACGTGTGGGGCCTGGGAGGCAGAACGATCGGATAATTTGCGGTGGCTTGCATCGGTTTGTTTGTGTGTCTTCGCAACCCAGCGCCTTCTCGCTACGCATGGTTAGAGCCACGATTCGATTGGTTCATAATAAAAACGTTAACGTTGATAAGCGATTAGGGTCGCAAGAGCCGCATCTATCTGCCGGCCGATCTATCTGATCATCATTAGATTTCTTCGTTACGGGACGTACGATTCATTCACACGTGAGTCCAAAGCGATAAATTCTGCTCACGCGCTGCAAAGATTCAGTCGTTACGATCGGCGCAATTACGTACGGTCAACGTCGTCTGTCAACTAATGTCGCTGATTCAATTTGACGATTCGTCCGCGCAGTCTGATCAAAAAAGCACCGAAACTTCCCACAAGCCGACATCTGCTGCTCATTTTCGGACGGAGCAATTAAATTGGATCGGATAGATTCTCAGAAAGCAGCCGTAATCGTTGCCCCGTCTTTCTTCCGCGCCATTTTCGTTCACTCCATTCGATCTGAGCGGATGGCTGGAAAGTCGAACCAATCCGACACTGCCAGCTCAGACCGCACCTAGGCAAGATCCTGCCTTGTCCCACGGAAAATCGTTAGCAATCTGGTCAGCTGTACGATAGAACGTATCCGACTGAGATAATAACACGAAATGAAGAAAGACAGCGAAGAATCGAAGGACTCGCTCCTTATTCAGACGGCATGCAGCGGACTGCAAGGTCTACGGCTTTCGTTGAGCTGCTCAAAGGCTAAGTGTATCACACGTCAAGGGAAGAACGCGTCCAATCCGACGAACAATCAAAATGTATCCTTGGTGGGAAGATCCAAGATCGATCCTTCAAGAATTCGCGAGCTCGAAAATCTCGCTCGGGAATCCCGCGGAAATCTCACAGTCTCCGGTGGCGGAGCGACCCGAGAGCCGTTGTCTTCCGCGGACCGCCGCCGATGGAGAGAGGCGGCATCCCCGATAGGCATCCCACTCGGGATTATCGTAAGAGTTCCCATTGGTCTCTCCGGGAGGGTTTCCATTAAGTTTCCCCATAGAATTACCGAGAGGGTTTCCGTGAGGGTTTTCGAAAGGGTTTCCAAGAGGGTTTCCGTGAGGAAAGTTCCGTCCTGGCTTCCGGCAGGAGATGCGAGTATCGACCTCAATCTATCGGAGTGATTCCGCTCTCCGGACCCGAAAACCGAGTTTACGCAGGATTGGGATCAAGCTGATTATGAAATCGAAAGGGATCTCTATTTCTATGAAATTCTATTTCACACAGAGTGGTGGTCTTCGCACCTTGGTGAAGTCTCGAGGGAGCGCGAACGTGGATGTCTGATCGAGGAATAACGAATACTCTAAAAAATGATTGTCTGGCGTGCGCAGGAGACATTCTAGCCAAACTGATTACCTCAATTAGTCCGATAACGGGCGGGCTTAAAGGATATTTAGGCTCTTCTCGTTCGTGGGAGCCTCACGGATGTGTCCGCATGTTTTTTAGTCGATCGGCTTCGTATCAGAGAAAAGGGTTAGGTAGAAAAAAAAAGGTTGGTCGTTCTCTCCAACACCCTCTTCGGAACGGTCCTCAATCGCTCTCAATAGATCAAAGGGCACGATTTGCAGCAGTGACCGTCAAACGAGTCTTTCGGTATCCTCTCGGCTTCGGAAACAGAATCAAGAGTCAAGCTCTGGAATGTCCGCCATTATAGACGAGATCGATCGGGCCGGCTAAACCTATGGAATTTCGATCAATGCAGGAAAGTCTGAAGGTATTGATGCGAGTTCCGAACGGACCCCGAGGCATCTGTTTCTCGGGAAGATCGCTCGTTGTTCTGTTGATGATTTTTCGCTCATTGGTTGGTTGTAGGCTGCTCGGTTCATTCATTGATCGAAATGCTCTCGTAGGTCATAAAGGCTGAAGGCCGCAAAGCAAGCTGATTTTAAAGTTTAAGTCGCGCATCTAAATCCGGCACGCAGATGCACAGCCTGAATGAATGAACGAACGAACGAGCGAACGAGCCGATGCTGGCAGGCTGAATCGGGGTGAGGTTACTTTCCTCGTAAGTTATAGCCATGGAAGCAGAGCATCAACAACGGCGGCAGGCGACAGCGACCCATCTGCACCCACCACCAGCGAACGGCCTTGATCTAACCCAATCTAACCCGTGCCGCCCTTCAAGGTCGTCGAACGACGAGATCCACTGAAGTTGTCTCAGCTCGGCCATGTCGATCTCAGCTGGAACAAAAGAGGCTCTTCGGCTCGTTTGGCGAGCGAGCACGACGACGGGCTCAAGACGAAGGAAAAAGTTGCGAATCTATCTCCACAGGGCGCACGCCATCATGGTAAAAGCATACTCGGCGAGTTCCGAGCCGACGCGGCGGAGCATGCGACTATTTTGCAAGCATGTGTGCCCACCATTCGCTGGATAGAGCCCGTATGCAGCGAGCGCACGAGTCGGCCGACACTCAGTCAGTGGAGTTCTAGCCACTAGTATCTGTCAGAGCGACAGATCCACGCGCTCGTTGCGATTCTGAAAGCGGAGCAAACACCGCTGCGCTAACTTGACATCGGACACCTCCACGTGCCGAATTTGTTTTCTTGAAACTTTTGTGTTCACGCCCGTGGATTTTCTGCGTGACGTGACCGTTGTTTATGGTTTCGAGCATCGGAACTTACCTGGAAGCAAATGGAGGACACATTAGAGATTCAGTCAAATAATTATACTACCTAATTACAAAATCGACGCTCTACTGAGAAATTTGATTCAACGATGCAAAGTGTTGAGGGTGATCGAGATTCCAAGGATTCTAACTCCCACATCGTCGACCCTGAGTCCGAGAAGAAATTCGATGAAATGAGTCCGCGGCATTAATTCGCGAGGGAAGCGAGACTCTCGCTCTGAGGTGCCATCGGATGTTCCGGCGTGGGTGCTCCGCGATTATTACGGCGCGATTATCGAATCGGGGGACAGTATCAACTGAGCCTCGAATACACTCATCGAGTGATTTCGGAAAAAAGGATATATCGCATTCCAATAGAGGGATATAGCCCATATCCTCTGTCAAAGACACGAGGTATCGCAATCGAGCGAGAAGACGGATGCACTCGCCGCTCCACTTGTTCCTATACTTCCTCTTCGAGCGATGTTAACCCCTAATAGTCACATCCGCTGCTCTCCCCACTCTCGAAACAGGCTGGTCTCAACTCACTGGTCAGTTTGGCCATTGTTGTTCAGGTGATCAACAGGTGACCGAAGAATCCGAGTTCACGCTTCTAGCCGGCCAGCCAGCCAGCCAGCCTGCAGCCACTCACTCAGTCAGTGAGCCCGGAGCGCGGAGAGACAGCCAGCACCCATGTATGGAGCTGAGCGGCCATCCGAGCATCGGTGGGGCTCAATTCGGATCGCCGGACACTTATCGGGAGAGAGAAGAGGTGCGGTCAGAGAACAAGTGTCTGTTTGACTGGGGAAACCGAAGTCTCAGGGATGATAGTCGACAAGACCGAGGCTCCGATCTCAATGAGCGACTCCGTCAGCGCAAGAATGGTTGAAGTCACATGGACAGAACAACAGCGCACTGGTCCGGACTAGCACAGCACGATTTTTTCGGGATTCGATTCCTCTATAAGTTGTATCCGTCCGCTCTCATCTATTAGTATACGGAGGCCGAGAGCGAGAAGGGCAATGCGCGAAACCCGCGAGGCGACTCCGTGCAGCAGAATCTGTGGTTCAGAGTGAGGGTTTGCCAAAGCAGCCTGTTTGTTGGTTGGTTGGTTGGTTGGATGTTTGTTGTTTTTGGGGAACATGACGTTTGCCGGTAGTAAAGTCAAGGTTTCGTCGGGGAAACCACTGCGTAACCAACGCCGCCGGCGTATGCGACGGAGAATCAAATCAGTCAACCTTGAGTCGGGCCGTTGGAGAACGGAGCCAACTCCCGTCCATTGCATGTTTTCTTAATCTGAGTTACCCAACATAGCAGCAAACGAGAGAGCGGTCCAGGAAATCCTAACGCTATTGCCATTCAATATTAAATAGTTTTCCTCCTCCGATTCGATGATCGGTCCGTCCGCTTCCGACGTAGGTAATAGCTCTGACTGGGCCTGTTGACGCTCGTCATCATCGACGCTCGAGGAACAGAGATGCAACGACCTTTCAAGGCTTCGGCGTCTCGGCAGACGCGCCGCTTTCATTGTCATACGTGTGACCGATGGCCGAGTGGAACGAGTAAGCGTTCGTCATCCCGTCGATCAGATCGGATTAGAGATTCGCGCATCACTTCGGGCAGAGGGAAACGCCCGCGCGTGGCCACGAGCCACAACCATCATGATATTGGTCGATGCCCAGAAGTATTCATTGTTGCGGTCGTCATCGTTGCTGCTGTTGTCGTCGTCGTCGGCTGAACTCGGGTTAGGACTCGGTTCGGGACGACGAAAACGATCAAGAAGATGGGGAGTCTTAATGAAACTCTCGGGAAGGTTGCCGCGCGCCGCTTCGTCAAGCTCCATGGGGGAAATCATTTTAATCATCAAACAGTTGATGTTATTTATCAAAAGCAGTCAGTTGCATCTCCTCCTACGACCTCTCAACCTCTGGACGACGAGCACAAAAACATTAGCGAACTCTCGCACAACAAGAGAGCATTCCACCGCCGCGGCTGATGTTGCTGCTGCTGCCAATCATATCTCGGTCTTCAATTCACTCATGATCAGCCGGAGTGTTCATCATCGCGCCGGTCGTCGTTGTTGTAATCGTCGTCGTCTTTGTCGGATGCAGCCGGAGCAACGGCAACATCCATTGCTCTCCGTGATGTGTCTACTGCGTGTATGTTATCCATGGCACAAACGAGTCGCAAAAAAAATGCTTCGAAAAAGTTGAAAAATGCCGCGTTACACCCCCGCGCGCGCCGCTCAGCTCCTCCAGGCTTGCTCAGGCCTGACCAACCCCCCTCAAGATCCCCCGGACTCGAATCCTTGGCTGCTGTGCTTGCCTGCCCGGGAGAGCGTTGAGGGTGCATGTTGTTATTTTTATTTACAAAAAGCTTACTATTACTAGCAGCGTAGGCGACATTGATCGATGGAGGAGATCTGAACTGGCGGCCAGCCGCGGCCACGGCAGCTCGGGATTTCAAAGTTTTTCGCTATCTTTCACTCAGTCAGTCAGGCAGGCAGGCAGGCGAGCAAGCGGCGGGCCTGGCAGACAGTTAGTCAGTGTTTACCGCTCGTTCTCCTTCCTGACTAGGCGGTAGGAGAATTTTTGACAATTTTATTCTTGCTGGTCGGCTTCCCGCCAATCCAATTCGGGGTAGGAGAGGAAATATTGCAAATTTTTGACCCGCTTGCAACCATCTCTGATTGAGGACTTGAGGCTTCGATGCGGCGCGGCGGCCGTCGCTGCTTATCATCATCATCATCGTCATCATCTTGTCGACCGGCATCCACTCGATCGAGCTCGAAAAGCCGACTGAGGAGGAAATGCTCGCCGGATGACTCCGGTGAACGATGATCGGTCAATTCCTCATGCCAATGTCGTGTTAGTACACGAATTACGGAGCTAGGAGGAGGAATGAGGGCAAAGCTCGCGATAGGCTCGTGTGTTGGCATCTAGTCCCAGACTGGAAGAAACTCGGCAATTACCCCGATTAGCACGAGAGATATTCTCCCAGTTGTCGTGAGTGCGTGTGTTCCCTCGAGAAAGAAAAAATTCCGTTCCCTCCCATTGAAGCGGAAGGCGTTGCGTCGGATCTCCCGGAGCACTCGAAAAAAACGAGCCTTCGCTGAAAATTCAGGGAACACTCAAAAGGACTCATGAAACTCAACTAGTATTCAACCAGTCTCAGGCGCTCGCTCGCTCGATCGCCTGCTAGCTCGTTCTTCCGACCACCCTTGCAATATTCATGGCGAGTGCTGTCACCCCCATAAAAAACAGTCAGTCAGATTAAAAAATAGCTGCGACTCGAGCGCCCCCTATATGGCTCGGTCTCCCGTCGTCGGACAGGGTTAGATATTGTTTTAGGGTAGCCTGCCTGCTGGCCAGCCCAACCAACTGACTGCTTGCATGCGTTGCCTGCTCGGAGCCGGTGGCTCAAGCCGCGCGGGGACCTGAAGCGCGCAAACTTTAAAACTAGGTTAATTCAGGGCTTCAGGGGGTTTGAGTCTGTCTCGTGTTTCCGAATAACCACTATGTGCATGCGCGCTCCGTCCTCATACCGGACTCATTCAGACTCGCGCCGTCTCTACTTCTCTTTCTTTCGCCGACCCAGGTTAGACAGTGGGTTCCGATGGAAGCGATCCAGGCGAGGAATTTCGCGCGAATTAGCATCCTCCCTAAAATGCGGAAGTTCCTTTCGTTCCCACCGACTAAGTGAATCTTCCATAAGGAGAAACACCATCTCGGCAATCGCTCGCGGCTCCCGAGCATAAATTCAACGCACGCTCCACCTCGCTATCTGGATGGATTTCACTTTCGATCGAAATCGCAGCCTAGTCCGATTCCGCGGAATATTCTCACTCCAACCACGTTTTCGGTCACGGCTCTAGCAGAACGGGCAGCCAAGATTTCCCTGAGCTTTCGGTTCCATTCGACGCGACTCCAGCTGCTTCGGGCTCTCTAATAGATTCATTCTTATCTTTTCTGCATATACGCCACCGGTCGTGAGTACCTTACTATCGAGCGGGTGATCCGCTCGCTACACTGATGTGCCGACTCCTCTCTCCTCGAATCTAGTTTCCGTACGCCCCGATTTTTCTTCGCCCGCAGGGAGCTCCAACCGATCTCGCACTTATTCCTCGCCGCCACTCTTGACCACTCCGGGACACCTTAGCGAAAAGCAACTTCCTCGATGGAGTATCGCATTTTTGATGTACGCGTTGTGCCGCCGGTTATCTAGCTATGTAAGGCGCTAGCTAGACAGCTCGATGTCACTCACGCTCACGGTGCTTTTTCTCTCGCCCTCTCGTCCGATCTTTATCAGATCATTTTGATCGGGGAAAATTACGATGCAAAAAAAGCTCTGCCGTAGATCGAAGCATCGATCGGCAGCTCGAGGGAGGGAAAATCAAGGCATCGCACGACTTGCCCCCGAGTCCGTGTCCCCGTATTGGGTCATCGTAGAACTTCGGTCTCGAGATTTGAAATCTTCCCCCCCGACATCGTCGTTGTCTTCCTCGGGGATCGGAACAGCCACGGGCCATGGCTTCTATTGCTCTCAGGCACGGAACGAGACCAAAACTGCGCGACAGAGACCGAGATCGAAACGGCATCAAAGAACGCGTTCAACATAGGCTCGGCGATTGGGGATCCGTCGTCCCCAGATCGAGGGTCAGGTTCGTTCATCTCGTCGCCTCGCCGTGCGAAACGTCAGAAGGTCTTCCCTTTCACCTTCTCTCGTGTAGCCTTCGCTCGGCTCTACCTGGAGAAGCGGCTAAATCCACGAGAGCTCTTTTATGAGGGACGGAGAAGAATTGCGATTCAGCAAATCTCGAGCAGGTTCTCTCAAATACAGCGAGCCGGGCAAGCGGTCCGTTGAAATCCGAGCAACAGGCTTCCTTCCGCCTCTCGAGAGGAGACTCGTCGCCTGCAATCTTGCCAGTGAGCCTAGCGGCAAGCTGCTCGTGTGGTGCTCTCGAAAGGGTGACTTCGTTCGCGCTCTCATTCAAACTCAATTTGTTCTAGTATTGGGAAATCGTCGTGCGAACGCTACGCCTAACCTTACGAGAAGCTTTTACCCGCCCGCTCGCTCCTCGAGAGTTTATTACGAATAACGGGAATGAGGATTGCTGAATAACGCCTGTCTCAGGTTTGATCTATCGGAGCTGAGGCGAAAGTCGGGACTGGTGCTAACTCAGAGCCGCTAAGAGCTGCTGCCGCATTCGAAGTCAAACGTCAATCCATGATATTTTCGACCGATTTGATTTCTGATGACGAAAGCGGAAGCGGATTCGACTCCGGTGATAAAGAAACGAGAGAGGGACAGCTCCGTCAGGTCAGGCTCCGAAACAAAAAAGAAACGAAACCAGCAGAAACTAGTGAGCGAATGAGCCAGTCAACGAGTGACGATGAGAGATCGATGAATGGAGTGAGCGTCTCTGTACATCCACAGTGCTCCTCCAAAAATGTGAGGTCGGCTCAGCGAATGGAAAGGAGAGGGGGAGATCTCAAAAAGCGAATGGAGCCCGAGTGTAAAAAATCCAAAATGGCGTTGTCGGCCGACATTTGGTATAGTGCAAAAGAAACCATCGCTAGAAAAGAAGACCGCGCTGACTACAAGCATGAAAAAGTGAGGTGAGGTGAGATGAGGTGAGGACCAGCATCAGCACTTCCTGGATGAAAAAAGGAGCGAGCCAGTCAGTCAGGCAGGCCGCCGGGATCGCTCGCTCTCTCTCTCGTCCGACACTGGGTTGGCTGGTTAGAGTCGACTTGAAAAAGGGTTGATGCGTGGTAACCAATGAGAGCACCTCATTCGCTCGACGCGCACACACACTTAGAGCGCTCACCGAGTGCTCGCCGTGAGCTCGCCATATAAAAAATCAACCGTTCTTCCTCTCTGGTTGAGTCACCCGCTCACTCGTTGATATTTTTTAGTTTAACGAGGTTTAGGGCTTTCGTTCTCTTTCTCCAGCACGCCAGCCATTCATGAATAACGGCACCGTTCCCTATTAATCTCGACTGGCTAAGAGCCGACAGTTGTTCGGAACTTGCGTGCGGTACCGGTGAGAAGTTCGCCCCCACCCCCGGCTCGCAATCGCCCGAGTTCCCCCCACGTACACTGGTAGTTGGTCGGTTCGCCCACACCCCTCGGCGGGACAGGATTTTTTTTTCGAAGTAAAGCTGCAGAGGCAAAAATGCAGCTGGCGTCAGTTTTGTTTTTTATGTCGTTAGTTAGACATTGTCTGACAGACGCGCTCCGTCGAGAAAAAAAAACAAAAACCTAAAGGGTGGAAGTACGACGACAAGGAGGACCGAGCGGCGGACGCGGAGGAGGACGCTGGTGTCGAAGAGGAGGAAGCAGAAGAAAAAAAACGAAAATTAACAGGCCTCACTAAAAAAAGGTCTGCTGCTTACGGGAACAACCAATCCGTTAGCGACAGATTGCGATACACTCGCACACGCGCTGACATAAACCGCCCCGAGTTGCATCCTATTAATGACTTCTACTCTGTAGTCACGAACGCAGGGGTTCTCCCAGCGAACCGTCCACAACAAACTCGACCGGTTGAGACCCGAGGATCATCCCTATGGCGTTCTCGTGCCCGTACTCCGTCCGGAAGAAAATCGATTTCCCGACTGGTGCAAGTACAACGACGGAAAGATCCAGAGCGTACCGCGGAATAGTGGATCTGGTAACGTGTCGACCTTCTAAAACTATCGATATTCCTCGGGTCGGATATGCCTCTCGCGCTCCTCTGAGTAGCATTCGGAACGTCGCGCATTTACGCGCGGATCCATTCGGATACAACCGCATATCACAGTCTACGACATTGTTTCTGCCTCGGATAGCCATATCACATGCGCCTGCCGAGCCTTCGATATCGGATCGACATCTGTGGACTCAGAACGAAATCGTTGAGAAACCCGAGCTCCTCCAGAGGCACTCGTTGCAATCGACACGCCTCTGATTCCCTCGGTGTCATTCATGGAGCTCAGCGAGAATTCCTAACGTTTCCAGATTGTTGTTTCCGCCAACATGCTCTCTGATCGTGAGCCATATGGAAACTGTTCCCAGATCGAAAAATCGGGGGCTCTCAAGCGTCGTGAAGAATCTGGGAAGGGGTGAGGGCGGTTCATCCGCTTCGAATTCTTCACTCAACATTAATGCGGAACTTCTCATCGCGGACCCGAGTGAAGAGAAATGTTCGAGACCCTCTTCCAACCTCTCCCTTCTTTTATCATTTCATTTTTGTGTCTCTCGGTGTGTTTCCCTATCGACGAATATATTCCGAATCTGTCGCCGCGGTTTTCCTCGGACGTGTTTGTGTGTTCGACAGAGGATCTCCTCGTTCGAGGCAGTTTGACGAGTTTGTTACAAAGTTGCCATGGAATCGAAGAATACATTAGCGAGAGATGTTTTCATTCCTCGCGGAGTTTGTTGATTTTCCAGAGATTGGTATCGATGTGTCAGAAGTTTTGAGTAGTATCGACTAGTCATCTCCGAGATTGAGCCGGCGGGGAGCCGAGCCGCAGACTTGCGTCCGAAAGTCCCCTATTTGTTTTTCAGCGTCCTTTTTGTTGACGTGTCCCCGGCGTATTCTCATTTCCATCGCCGTTGTTGCTCTGAGGCGAGCCAACAGCTCGTATTCTCCCTCCCTCTCCAATGAAATTCGTCGTCCGCGCGAACGTGCTCCGAGCTCAAGGGTCCTTTCAGCGGTGGCTGGGTGTGAGATGAAAATCGCTTTAGTTAGGTAACGATTCGGTCGTCACGTAAGCCGACCAGGATCGAGGAATCTGGGCGGATTTTCTGGCTCGTTCATGTATGTTATATATTCTCGCCGCGGCCGCCGCCAGCGGCAACGGGTCCCTCTATTTTTAGAGCTCATCTTAACTTGAACTCTTCTCCCGCTCGTTGTTCAGTGCTGTGAACCCTCAAGGCCAGTCGCGTAACATCTTCAGGGCGGATCTCGGTAAGCTTCGAGCTCGTGGCTCGAGTACAGGCAAGGGCGGCGGTAGCACAACCAATCAATCGGCAACCAGACGATGCCACTGACCTCAGTCAGCCGTACGGTTGGCTTGCGAGAATTCCCGCAGGCGTGACATTTGCATAAATCTGCGCTTCAATCAATGGCACTCATGCACACGCCTGAGCTCACTCCGCACGGAACGCGTGACCCAATCTTCCACCCGGGTTAAAGATTCCAATTTCAAAATATCGGTTTGAGGAAACCGAGTGCATTCTTTCCCCGATCGATTCCGACTACCCTATGTCCGCTCTCAGTCCACTTCAATCGTCTCTAAAGGGCGAATTAGCGAGTCAAGACCATTCTGGAATTACGTCACCGCGACGAGACGTTCACCCGACGGGCTTCGCTCCGGCGACCTTTGTGAAAGTGGTCACAAAGTTCTCCGTTGGAAGTTTGCTTTCTGAAAAGGCTGCGTGTTCATCGATTGCCTGTCTGACCGAGCGACCGACTGTCTGACCGACTCGCCGGGCGAGCCAGAAGTTCCTCGTCTGCTGGAACAGACGGAGGAACTTTCTGTGAGTGTGTGCGCGCTCGGCGACAGCACACCGTCTTCGTATCCAATGGCGTCAACGAGTTCAGTCAACCGGGCGCATTGCCTGCTGCCGTCAGCCTGTTCTCGTCGTCGTCGTCGTTGGCTGGTTGGTAGCAACAGCGTTGTAGTTGTGTTCCTCCTCTCAGTCAGTCAGAGTCTCAGCGAGCGAGCCGTTGAGAGGAGGAAACTTGTCCTTGAGTCGCAGATATGTTAAGTTAGGTTCAGTAACCCTTTACTCCAGCTTTCAGCTCGTTCCGGCCGGCTCGACGTCCACGGCTGACGGCGATGCTGCCAATGTGGCCGCTGCCGCCGCCGCCGCCGTCGCTGCTGCTGCTGCCTGGACGACGGCACCAACAACAGATAGAAAGCAAAACGCTAGCGCCCTCTGTTCGACAGAGAGGATATCATGTCTGCCTGCCTCAATCACCGGAGTATCCCGCGAGCGATTTCTTCCGCTGGAATTCGATCCAGGAACCGGCGGAATTTCATCCGGAGAGCCTCACCACTTTGGAATAACTTCGGCGCGCATGGAGGTTTCTGAACGGGACACGACGCGAGCTCGCATCAGAGCTCATCAGCACGGAGCGGATCGAATGTCCGAGCCTGAGATCCGCTCTTCGGTCTTCTATCCCAAATGGTGACTTCACGCTGGACCCCGTTGTCATTGAACTCCACTCGATGGTTGGCTAGCTTGTGGAGAACAGCGCAAGCCATTCGCCTCACAGAACGCCATGGCGTCGACCGCCGCCGTGACAGTCTAGAGAAAGTATTATAGTTTCGAATGGACGCCAATCGACCAAGTACGCTTTCTTCGTTCGTTCGCCGGCTGGCTCGTTCGCCCGCTTGGCCGGCTGAATGACCGTCTGACTTGACAGACTGGATAGACCACTGGATAGATGCTCGGGCAATGAACATTTCTGTTCGGAGCGAACGTTCTGGCTCGGATTCAAAATCTTCACCACTCGGCATCGGCAAGCTCCTCTTACGAGCTGAATTGACTGTTTCGATCGTTCGAGCCGACGACGGACGACTTCTTCCTCGCCTTAGAGGTCTGAATAGAGCACCTTGACAGCATCAACGATCTGATTGAATAAGCATGAATTCCACGTGAAACGCGGCAGTTTCGAGAAGAAATTAAAGTCCGAGGGAGAATGCAGGGCGGTCAGCGGCCAACTGGTAACGCACGAACGTGGGCAGCGAGTGCAGTGGGATACGGCAATTGTTGAAGCAATAAAGTGCTTTTTTTATTGTGACTCGAATGTCGACCAAGACATCCATGATGGTGCGACTTAATTCCCTCCGGGTAGTTCCATTTGATATTTTTCCTTATCCTACCGGAAATTTCCCGTAGCCGTTCGGCAGAGGCTCGACAGCTTTACCCGGGATACTGTTCCGTTTCTTCTCATTCCAGGACATTCTGGTATTTATTCAGGGAAGACTCGAGTGAAATTCGAAATCTATTATGCACGTTCACGCAATTAGGCTTCAGAACGAAGACCGACCCGAAGCTTGTAAAGTCCCGAAAACGTGTCCATGTCGGTGAGAGCTTCCGAGAGGGCGTTGATCCTTTGTGGTTACTGTGAGTCACTTGGCTAGTCGGCGTTTTTCGACTGTTGGAATATTCGAAAATAGAATCCGCACGACCTGGAATAACTTGAGCCAGGCGCTGGTCGGCTCCGATCGAGCGAAACTCGTCGGAGAGATCTACGGAGAGACGAAGGGACAAAAACACTCATTATCAACATGATCTGATTTACGATGAGTCATACCGCTCGGTGGAAATGTATCTGAATCTCAACTCGCTCCGACGGTATTCGAAACAAACTCTAGTGGTGTGTTTGTGAAGTTTGTGGCCGTTGTGTAAGGCTTGGTTTCCGATATCAGAACGCCGCCGTTTCTATCGTCGATGCGCGGATTGTGTATATGCCATAACGATCGACTCGCTCCGCTTTTCTGACTGATTTTCAGAAACAACAGCTCGGAACAGAGTGAAGAGGAGACACTCGAGCGGACGGGAAGGGTGGAACGTCTCGTCGCTTTCGTGGAGCTTCCAATTCATTGGGTCAGTTCTCCCGCCGATATGCGAAAAGGAAGGACTTAATTTGAGCCTTGAATTTCTCCACAGAGCTCACAGAGGGTCCCCGAGCTCGACAGCATTCACAGACGTCCCAGAGTGGAGTCAAATTAGAGGTATTAGCAAAGCCAACAAGGACCAAGTTCGGATCGCTTGACGCCATCCAGCGCGTCGCAAGTTCACGGTCGTCGCAGTCGTTGGCTTCCAGTAATGCATTGGACGAGCATCGGTCCCAATTACATAGTATTGAAGACGACGACTCATCGATGCCTAGCTCACGCGTCTGACGACTTCCATTCTCTTCAGCGGATGGATCCAACTCTTCGCAGGAAATGACGACGACGAATTCTCGAAATTCATGTTTCTCCAATGCGGAGAGTTTCCCACTGTATCTCGCGGCGAATTTCTTTAACAGGGTCACCTAGGGGTCCTGTCGCATCGTCGGTGCAGATGTGCGATTGTATTATTCATACATGCACGTTGACTGAATAGATGAAATCTAAAAATTGGATTATGCCGCTGCCGCCGCTGAGAACGTCGGCGACTACAACGAATGGATCGTTTTTCTTCTCTGCCATTTGTCCGACCGGCGGCTCTTCTAAGTCGCGGTCCGACGACAAGCCGGCTTGAACGAATAAAAAGATGCGTCGAAACCACTCCTCGATGTCGACGCTATGGGGAAGCGCGTATCGCACACGGAGTTCAAGAGCCATTGTTCATGAAGTACTGTAGGAACAGCGCGACACAAACCGAGTGCGAAGTTCGCGACCCGATAGCGAAGCAGCGATCAGAGCCACATCGAAATTCCTTAATTACGATCTCACAAGAGCGCGGAAGGGCAATCGAAACACTGCAGGTTACCACCGTAGCAGTATGATGCTAGTCGCAGTAGTATGTAGTTGTTTGTTGGTATCGTAGAGCCGGTCGTTGCGGTGGCGGTGGCTCGCTCACCTTCGCTTCCGTCTGTTGCAAGGCCGTCACAAGACTTCTTAATAATTAATCTCTAGTGATTACTTGGAACAGCGCGCGTATTTCGCTCGGCGTTAGCGGGTGTCGCGGATGATCATGATGCCGATCGTACGTGAGTGAAACAACAAACGAGTCCTTCGCACCGCGAATTGTGATGGAATTAAACCGAAAATCTTTCTCCAACCTAACGCAGAAGGACGTTACCAACGAACGATCCGAATCGACGAGCACCTGCGGCGATACTGACACCCAGGGGTGCTATCTCCCCTCAGACTGTTGTCGGAGATGCATTCCGGGATGGGCTTGCATTCAGAGCACGAATTCCTCCTTAATTTTGCGTGGTAAATATGTAAATCGAAGATCGAATAATAATAATCGGGGAGAGGCCAGAATCAGCCGGAATATAACTCGTTCCCAATATTCCTGCTGTAGAGAATTGTTTAATATTTTCCTTGTCGAGGAGAGGCTATGTCGAAGTTCGCGAAGCGAAGCTTCTGTCGGACCAGAGTTTTCGGCAGAAGGTCTCCTGCTTCGGAAAGAGCCGATAGATGGAGGAACTCGTTGCGTTGCGGTAATCACGGAAGAACGTCGTCGGGACAAGATGTAATTTACAATAAAATACCACAGAGTGAGGCCCCATGGTTAGACGTGGACGGCTTAGCGTCGAAGAAGGGTTAAGTTCAGCGTCGCGTCGACGAGTCATCCGACGTCGGATGGATTCCGTCCCCGCTCTCATGACGCTACGCCGGGCATCCGATCCGAAAAAGAATCGACTCGTTGAGCGCCCGGCGTATGGATTTTCATCAAGAGCTGAAACTTAGACGACATCAAAAAAATCTTGCCGCACAAACACTGCCATGGCTTCATGTAACGGAAAGAATCGACGCTTGTTTGAGACTGGAGCGACTTTGGTTCATCTGAAGCCCAATTTCTGTACCCTTGAATTCAAGGTCCCCGTTCAACAAGTTCAGTCGGCTTTTCTGAAGACACCAATTATACAACGAAGCAACGCTTTCGCTCTCTCGCCAGGCTCATTCGCTCGCTCGCCTTACTGCCCGCTCGTTTGCCTGGTTGGCTGCTCGGTGACGGGCCCTTGCGTCCGTCCATCTGTTCATCCGTATGCCTACCCGTGGCTTCGTTGATAGTTGTTGGTTGGAAGCGTGCTTTTACTCGTTTCTGTCGCTCGCTCTTGCACTCGCGTGCTCACTCACCGCTGAGACGACGTCTACCAACAACGAATTGCCAACAAATGTCCGTCTAAGCTTGGCTAGCCCAGCTCAAGGCTACCCGGAAGTTGTTGTCGTCGTCAACGACGTTTTTCTCTCCTCTTCATTCAGCACGCCGTGGATGCACGTGACGCAATCAATAGCGTGATTAATTATTTCGACCGCTCGAAACGGTAATGCTTCAACTTTATATTTACGAATGTGTTTGACGCTTTTCGGAAACATCGACAGCTCACTGAATGGTTTTATCTAGCGACGAAAGTGACGACTTCCCACCCGGTAAAGAAAAGGACTCGTCACTTCGGGCAGGCGGCGAGTGGCATTGAGCTGATTCACTATCTTCGCCATCATCGTAGTCGCTATCATCATGAGCAATGAGAGAAGTTTGACTCAGAGAAAAAGACATAAAAAGCGGGGCGAGAGAGAATCTGAAAGATTTCTAAAGATTTGAAGGCCGTTCTTGAAAGATGTCACTAATAACAGGGGACAACTTCACGGGAACGAAACACCGATTTCGGCAGAAATTAAACGTCTTTGCGGCCATTCCCTCAAATCTTAAGCCCACCTTGTTCACGTTCGGCTCTGACCTCGCTCATTTTCGCCCTCTGCGGGATTGATCTTCCAGTCATGGGGGATTCTCTCGAAGCCTGATTCTCGGCCACCGGAATAGGCAAAAACTTTCCACGCATGATAAGTGGAGAAACCCGATTGGGTCGCTCAGATTCTTCGGCCGACGGGAGAACTTCACTCGGGGCAACAGCGAATGCCACGTTAGCGCTCAACTCTTTCGGATCTAAAATCGGCGTGGTCATTGTCTCTTCGCGTCTTCTGGCTTTCGGTAACATCAACGACGCTGTCGTCAACGTCAACGATTTGCCGTTGTCGGTCGGCAAAGGGTTGCGTAACGAACCGCTATGCCTCGCCTATTGCTGCTGCTCCAGCCGCTGCTCGCGTAGCTTCTACAGAACCAACAACAAGCACCACCGGAGTCGCTGCTGTCGTCGACGATGGCCGATGGTTCGGGTTCTGAGCCGGAAACGGTTTCGCTGAATGCAGTTCTCCGAGAGAGTCAGCGTTTGCGTCGTTTCGACGTCGCAATTATCGTGGTTCCGACGTTAAATCCGACATTATATCAACGAGGGCTTTCGAAGTCTCGAATTCGGTACCACAGCGTCACCCGGAACTTATCCGCGACACAGCTGCCGGTCGTCACTTCGAATGACACCTAATGATAATATAATAACAATATCGAGTATCATTCGGTGTACATATAGACATCGAAACTCGGCCTTCAGGAATGGCGCGAATGCTCCTTACGAATTTTCCGCGTATACTGTTAGCTGTTAGTGACCAAGGACGCCTCCGACATAGCTCAGAACGAAACCCACGGAAGTTAAGACCGATGTAAAACGAAACGACTACACTATTTCAGTTTTCCCCTTATCCCGTAGAAATTCGGGATCTTTCCCCGCTCCATTCTCGGAATTGAAGGTCGAATAGCTGACAAAAATCAAGAGATACCGAGAGCTTTTTTCCTCTGTTTCGAAAGAGGATCGGAACGGTAAGAATTGGCGCCAGAAGTTACGCGCTTGATTGCGTCGACTCACGCGGATGTTGCTGCGTTAATCTGCTCTGCCTCCTGTCCCCAAAATCTCGAAGCATGTTCCTGAGTCCGTTCGACTGCGCCGAGTACCCGAACCCTCGGGAGGCATCTCGTTATTAGACACGAAAATCTCGACAATCCAGCTCCGGATGGCCCGGTTCGGTCGGACTTGGGCTCCAGACGGTTTTTCCCGTTCCGTACAGAACTTCTGAATTATCAAGGCGAATGACGGGGTGGACTTTCAAAGGACCGTCCTAGCGTTCGGCAGACCTGCACCAGCGATTGGTAACCGACCCCAACATGCCGAAAGGGGCCTTTTTCAAACGTGCCCCGAATCGGAGACTGACTGAGCATACCCCGCGAGCTTCGGCAAATCCTCGCCATCGTGACGTTTTCGGTGACATCTTTTGAATCACAAATTATTGTCGTCCACTTTCGAAAGGCTTGCTCAACCACCCGGAATCATGCGCTCACGAGCGAACGGTCCAGTCGAAAGAGGAAAGCAGCGCGGAAGCCTCAGCAGCAGAGGTAAGCCACCGAGTAACTAAAAGAAGACCTCCAGCGTCGGCGAATAAATAAGCTCATACGTGCATAGAATCCACCGAGAGAATATAAGGAAAAAAGAAGTCCGGAAGCCTCATCGGGAGGGCACCGACGAACTTCACCGATGGAAACAATACTCGGAGTTGCGCCGACACCGATAACGAAGTTTTGCGATCGGTTGTCGTCATCGTCTACTCGGAAGCAGCGGCAACCATGACCTAGTCGTGGGCAGGGGCCTCTCGTTTGCCTTGCCGCCTCACCTATCTACCTGGCCGACAGCAAGTCAGTCAGTCAGTTTCTGGTTGACATCAGTTAGCTCGCAAGGTTAGCAGTCTCGCAAGGTGGGTCAAGGGGCAGCCGTCGCCAATGGGAGAGGGAGACATTCCGCTCGTCAAAACGATGATTTCAGAGTTCTTCCCTCGAACGAATAAGCATCTCGCGATTCGGATGTTCGCTTCGGAGACTGGGGCCGGATATTCCGCTGACGGTGGCCTAGAGCCGGTCGTTGTTCGCCGTTTCCCTATCCAATGAGAGGCTGGCCGACCGGCCGGCCGACTAACATTCGCTCTAACCCAGTAAACTCTGGAGGCCATGGGGCCCTGTTCCTGCCCCTCGTGGCCTCTCCGGTTCTCGGAAGCCCACAGCACGAGGCAGCTGAACACGCTGCCGAGCTCCATTCCGTTCGGCCATAGATAATGCCGTTATTGGTGCTTTCGTTGTCGTCGTCATCGACATTCGTAGTTGTCTTTAGTGCTGGGCGAGACTTGAAGATCCGCTCTGACGCCTCTGACGTTCGCTCGCTCGCTTGCCTTCCAAGCTCTCGACTTGCTCTAGCTAGCTCACTTGCTGGCTAGTCGGCCTGGCGACCACCGGAAAGCTATACGGAGCTCGGAGAACCTAGGCTGCTATCCTCGTCTCAAGAGGCAAGCTTCCGCCAAACAGCGCAAAACATCTCCCGGTATGATACGTGCTCGGCTCATGCCGGTCAGAGGCATTCGATCGAGGGAGGTTTTCTGGGAGCCTGCTCGTATTCGTGGAAGCAGTATCGTTCACTCGTCCGTAGTTATCCGATCATCAAATTAGCCAAGGGCCGCTGATGATCCCGGCCGAACGCCTGATGAAGTTCAAGAGCGAGCGAAAACACGGTGTCGGTGCAACGCGCACCGATGCGGGAATCGCGGAGGAATCTAACTTGATTTGGCAAAGACACCCGACGTTTTCTCGAGGTATCGCGCATTCGTCTCTGGAATACTGAAGAATCGACGAGTCTCATAGCGCGGTCCTCGACACCGCCCAGATGGCTTCCAAACTGGTTTCAGTATCTCGACGTCGCTCTTTCCCAGTCGTTCGCTACGGATAATCATAATTTAACCTTGTTCGTAGTCTAACAGATAATGTATGGAAGCCGAAGAACAGAGCAGACAAACTGTTTTGGACTCTTCGGATTTTTTCATCGTCATTTGTCCGGATTCCACGACGGCGACGGTCCGTTCATCGCAGAAACCGGCCAAAACGCCGGAGATAGCACATCGGAAGCGTACAGTGAATGTCCTGTGGTTCGGTATCGACCACGGTCCAGCAAGTGATCTCGGACGTCAGTCACGCGTACCAATCAGAGGATTCGGGGGTAATAATCGGAGCTTTAATTTCATCGATACTTCCGAGTTTTCCCCGAGCCGCGACGAGGACTCCAAGTGCGTAGACGAGAAGACTTCGTCACCGAAGCATCCGACCGGAGTGAGCGCTTCGCGCGCGGCTCCTCAGCTTCTAGGCTTATTCGTTGAACGAAGGAAAAGAGTCGCCGCTCGCCGGATCGAAGACCGACAACGACGACAACGACTATGACGGTTTCTTTATTCCTGCTGCCGTTGCTTCTTGGGTTAGTGTGCGGCCGCGGCAGATGGGCGACGCGTCCAAGGACTTTCTCTCTTAGATAGATCCAAAACTGCGCTACGAACATTCTTCGTTCGACGTTCCAGGGTTACTTGTGTCGTTAGTCGCTGGCTGGCAAGAGAGCAAGCCAACAACAGCTTCGTATTTTCCCGCCAAATTTTCGACAACTTTCATTGTGCGAGGCGCACGGGCGGGCGGGCGTTTGGCCGATCGGTCGCTTGGTCGGTCGGTCGGTCAGATCACTGTACACCGTTTCGTCAAAAAGCCTCTCTGGAAGTCATTTTTCCAAGAGGTTCTCCTCCAGCTCTAATCCCAGTCGATTCCCTCCGACTGTCGCTATTCTACGAATCGGGTCGTCTTCGCTGGATGCTAGAGATTAATAAACTGAGCCGGGCAGAGACCGAACGTTTGCCTCTGAGAGAGCTGTTAGTTCAAGGACAGGTTTCGAATTTATATTCCACCGATGACGTTGTTTCCGACCGACCAGCCAGCCGACAGAGCAAGAAACGAACCGGCAGGTAAGCGATCGGATCGCTACAAAACGCTCACCGAAGCTACGAGCATTCCTTCGATGGAATTGAATCGAAACGATTGAAAAGAAGAAGACGTCACGTGACTGCTATTATCAGATGCGTATTTCGGCTTCTGGCCTGTATTCCGAAGCGACAAACGTTGTCGTCGTCGGGGGAACGTAGGCGCTCCGTGAACAAACACATCGAGCCGGTTCTACTCGACAGGTATCAAACCTGGCTTGATTAGAATCGGACCGTGGCGACGCATGCGGTCATCTACGTCCGCCGCTAATAGAGTCCTATGGGCTCGATGGGGGAAATGACGGCGGAAAAATCCTTCGTGGAATGCATAGAGTCAAAATGGATAAAATCGATGCGCGACTTGATCATTTCTACTCGAGCTGTGAGCCTGGAGATAGAAAACTGCTCCGGATAAGGAAGCTGAGAGTCCCAGAAGCTGTCCCAGTCAGGCAAGCCAAGAGTGGCACCGTCAGCTAGCTAGCTAGAAAGCTGGCAAACCAAGCGAGCCGTCTGCCAACCAGCAAAGAGCACACAGTCCGCCGTTGAAATTCTGTTCTGCAGCATTTCTTCTTGTTCCAGCCAAGGCCACGGCCGACCGCTGGGCTGCCGGGAGCGGAAACTGTTCTTTGCTTCCATGGCAGCAGCAGCAGCAGCAGCAGCGACGTCGGTTATATCAGCAGTCGCCACTGACTTGCTCACCCGCTGCTAGTTGTTGGATCGTTGCTTACTTGCCTGTCGTTTTTTTGCCGCTTAGATCTTGGTTAGCGCTTTGTTGACTTTGCAATCGTCCCCTCAGATACAGAGAAAGATCTTTAGTACGACCTTCATTACACAGGGTTCTCTCAATGACGGAGATTTTTTCCCTCCCTCCGAGCTCATTTTAGAGATTTGATTAAAAGTCGATTATTATCACAGTGGAGCATTGTTGCATCGAACCTGTCCCATCGGCCCCGACGCATTCGCCGTAAGAACTTCCAACGGTCACGTTGAACTCAACCCCCACGAGTTCGACGCTCGGACGAGCTGCGGAAACTACGCCCACACGTCGAGGATAGAACCCTGAAGTCGCTCCTATTTTCAACTTAGCGGTCATCGTATCGAGGAGTGAGCTCTTCTTCCTCTGGTCTCGTTTCAGAGATTTTCCGTCTACCCAAATTCCTCATAGAAGAGCTCCTGGCGCGTTATCAAATTCGGTGTCGTCGACGTATACTGAAGCGTCCGAGCGCCAAGGTGTCCACGTGCTAGTCGCAAGAGAATCGTGAACCAGGTGCAGAACGAAGGGAATGAACGAGAAACGCTACTACTATGTATGTATACGAGGAACCGGTTTAACATCGAGAGCAAACCTCAACGAGATGACGTCCCGTCGTCGCCGTCATCGTGGTCAACAATACGATCAGAGTGCTCTTTGCCGCTGTTAATTCTTCCGTTCGCGGTTGGCCAGTCCGTCGGTCGGTCGGTCGGTCGCTCAGTGAAACGCTCGGACTGGCGCCATCGGTCGTAGACGACGGGTTATTGTGGGTGGTGCTGTCGGTCTAATGGCGAGCCATGTTCCCCCGGCCGGCCGGCCGCCCTATGAATTATTACTCAGTACTTCAGTAACTGTCTTAGTAGTAGTTGTAGTGGTCGCCATCATCCGTGTGAGCGTGAACGCATAGGAGTGCGCTCCACCAGAGAGGATATCCGAATGAATTTCCCTCTACCAACGACCGCCGAAGTGTCGGCGTGGCCACTACCGAGTTGTTCCTCGTCGAAGAATACGCGTCGTCGTTTTCGGCGCTGATTTCCTCCTCCGCATCAAGGGTCCCGATTAGCATAAGGCTTTTACTAAGGGCGTTTATTGAGGCCATGCAACGACTGAGCCATTCGTGCCTTGGTCCGTCTTGTGCAATTCGCTGCATGCTCGCAAGCTTTCGCTCGATCTGCCGTAAGTTCCATCGATCAGATCATCGACGCTTCGAGCGTCCGTCCGCTAAGCATGCTGAGAAAACATAAATACACTAACGGAGGGCTGACTGCTCGCGATCTCGGTTTAGTGGATGACACAGAATGTCGCAGCATGCCGAACCCTTGAGCGACTCCTGCGTTCACACGCAGCGACACGAGAACGTTTCATGTTCCGAGTCCCAATTTGCGCATCGCTCGTGACCAGAATTATTGCTATTATTTTTCCGAACTGGAAACTTGGGAAAGAACAACTCCTCCAGAAAAGGCAGGGGCGACGGAGACGGAACTCGATGATTGACTTAAGGACACGTTTGTATCTTAATCGCCGTTTTGCAGCGGAGCGGCGAAGCGAATCTGCTACTGTGGAGCTGAATAAACCGTCTATGCCTCTGACAGTCGGTGGACGCTGTCGAATTTCCTCCGAGTGAGGTTTACACAACGACGAGAGAATAAAAGAACTAGGAACCGAGCGTCCGATGCAACTTCGTCGTCACCACCGGCTGCCGCCCCGAAGGGACCGCTGCCAGTCCACAACGCCCCCCGTGCGTGATCTAGGGGCAAGAACGCTCCGACCAACGACAGCGTCTCGAACGCTGATCGACGTAAACAACAGCAGACCTACATCAACAACGTTGAGGAATCGCCTACCAGTCGAGATGGGTTGGAACTGTCGTTTATGCAAAAACCCTCTGTGCCATGCCTAACATAATGGACTGTAGCTGAAATTGCGGCTGCGGCAAACTGTGCGATGGAGGCAGGCGGTTCGAGCGAAGAGAGCAAGGAAAACACCGGTCGTGAGGTTTCCGAACGGGAAGAAAAATTCTACCACTAGCTAGTCTCACCAGAACAGAAAGTGACCTGGCAGACAGAGTGGAGAGAAGTTCCAGAAAAAGTTCGGTCCTTCGCTCGTCGTCGTCGTCTTCCCCTGCCCCTTTGCAGACGAGACTCGATATATTCAATGGATTCCACTTCGTTCGGAAACCGCAGAGTGCCGTGCGCAAGGTAATGACGGAGAAGTCGCTGCCGGCCGCAAGTGGGGATCTAGTGACGACAGCAGCCGCATCGGCAGTTTAGTTTGGGCTGAAGTATCATAACAACAAAATGGGAGATTTACTTTCGACTGCATTGCCTTCGATGGCTGCCGAGAACACAGCATCAAAATGCTTATGTTTCGCTCGGTCGTCGGTCATCGAGCACTCTGACATTTGATTTTCCCTCTCTGTTTGGAATGAGCTTTCGCGAATTTCATCCGGACGCTTCAGGTTCTTGTGCGACTCCGGAAGAGAATGCATCGATGTCCAAGTCCTAACACGATACCTGGACGATTCCACTTCCGTAGGATTCCGCCTCAAGCACAGGTACCTACACCTTGTCACTTGCGTCTTAGGGGAGTCGGACGATTGCGAACAAATCTCCGAATTCGAACGCGACGAAGCTCTGAGATAGCGGCGTGAGGTCCCCCATAGAATTCGGCATAGGAATCGTTTTCTAGGGAAGAAATCGGATATCAGCGAGTCCTTTAAAAAAACGCCTGTTATCCACGCCTTGGACCGTGTATCTACTGTGGCATCCGTCACCGTCCGCCGAAGCTTGACACACCCAAAATCCTGCTCTGATCAATCAGCTGCTTGAATGAGCCTTGCGACAGTGGAAGAGGTTCCCATTCAGCCGCACAGGAGAGAATGAAAATATTTCCCTCTGATATACGGGCCAGCTTAAAGTATGCGACGGCGACGGATTTCACCAAATGACATGGAATCCCATGCAGTGGTCTAACTAAAATAATAAATGAAGTGGAATGATCTCACTGATCCCACGGAGAGCGCGAGGAACGTGGGGCCTCCAGAGAAAAGCGATATCTCGACACTAAAAATTCCAGAAATCGGGCGGATTTTCAGATCTCAATTAGTTCATAGACTCGATAGGAAGCTGCTGTGTCCTGGAGGGTGCCGGTTGATTTCAGTGATTGACCGACGAGACATAAATCATTGTTTGGAGAGGCCGCTTCTTCCCAGTGCAAAGGTTTCGAATCTGTAAGCTATCTGCCCTCGACCTGATTTCTTGCGTGAGGGCATCAGAAACTCTTACAAGAGATTCCACCGTCGTCTCTGGTATCCTAGGTCATCTTAGTCATAATAGCAACCTCACGCTAGCTAGCCAACCTAGCGAGCTCGAGGCTTAATGCCGAGGCCACAGAGGTCAGCCCGCAAACTCGACTGGCTTTGTTGTTCGCGATCGGTGTTTTGGTCATGACCATTCGAAACTCAAGTCGAGACGCCCAACGCGTTCCTCATTCGCACTGAGCGCGTCAGCGAGCGAGTGACCTTCTGCTGGTCGAGTTCACGATTTTATTTTCTCCGTTCGTCCGAATGCCTTCACCGCAGAGATTTCTCCATTCCGGGCTCTAGCCCGCCACCGCGGCATTATCGAGAGATCGAGGGCCCAGGAACGTGCGATTCGGGTGAATTTAACTCTGAAGGTAGTTCGGACGACTAACCAACGGGGAATCGTTCGAAATCGTCCCCAAGACGATCGCTGTATCCTCTCTCGGATCGAATCCCCATCAGGGGCGAGTTTCATGCCGCAATCGAGCGAGAAGCTAGAAAAATGCTCCGAGAGAGTCCTCGTCGTCGGAGACCGGTTCGATTTTCAATAAAGCGTGCATAGCGTCCGCCCACGATGAGCTCGCGTAGGAGCGAGCTTGAATGGAAAACATCGACTGATAGGAATTATGTATACGACGTACATCTATCGATGGGGACGCGAGTACTCCTAAAATTCTGCGGCCTTCTCCTAAACACTCCTTGTTTTCCCTTTCCGATACGGCTGAGTCCATGAATATGACACACGTCTGTGAATAAATATCGTAAAGCTCTCCGTGGACTCCGCGAGGAGGCTCCATTCGCGTCGGTATAGCGAGTCAACGATGAGAGAAAGCTTTTCCGATCGAAGAGAAGGCAATTTCTTACAACTTTTCTCGCGGGGAAAATGATCGTCTAAAAGATTGGAAGAAGAACGTCCTATTCACATAGACGAGCACCGTCACGGAAATGCGATCCAAATCGAAATTCCTCCCGATTTTCCGGAGGACTGCGTACCCTCCGAGATTTCTCGCTTGATGAAGCGTCCTTGAGTCAATCAGTTGCGTTTTTCGCACTTACCTGGAAAGAAAAATGGAGTCATTTCAAGCGATTGAAGCTCTTTGCGAACGACAATTATCTCCTGATTCAGTCACTACTAATGAACCGCTCTTCTAATGAAGTATCTATGTTCGCAATGACAAGCTACTTTTCACAGAGCTTTCTGTTCGACAGCCGAATTCCCACGGTAAACCAGGGTATTGGTAATGTTGACAGACTGAACAGGCCAGCGGTTGGTCCGTACGTTCGACCGAGAGCTGAGCGACCTCAGACCGCTATCGACACATCGTTTCAAGGCGTTTTGAATCCGACGATGCCCGGAAAAACGCGTCTCCGGCTCGAGCGAGAAACGCGTTCTTTACTCCCTCCCGATACACCGCAGGCGACAGCCACCGATGTCCGAAAAACGACCGTTGGTCGTCTTCGGTGATCGAATTCCTTGTCGATGTCTGCGACGAGGTGGCAAAATGAAAGATAGCATGCTGAAAGCTCCATGCGATGGAATACCTTGGTCAAAAAAATTAGCATTTATGGTCTTGGTTCGCGGCTAAAACGCTTGACAAACCGTCTGAAAGATCCTTCGCGACGAAACGATCATCTGAGAGGAAAACTCTTTTCAGTGCGCCTTCGTATCAGTGTTCGATCGCAATCGACGGACTCTGGTTCTGTTGCTTGTGCAAGTTGGCTAATAAGGTTATCGCGATCAATGTTCGCTTGCCAGCCTGCACGCCTGCGATCGCAAGGAAAAAGTGTCATTCTGGACACCTTATCGAAGAAAGCCGCCGCAGGATCCCATCTTGTCACGCTCTTTTCTTCGCATTCGTTTTTGCTTCCGTCCGTCGTTCTTTCAGCAGTGGCATTTCGATCGACCAATCGATGGACGGATGGATGGACTAATCAATCGATAAAGACTCGGGTCAGCGAGCGAATGTCGATTTCGCTCGGGCTTCGGCCTCGGGATCCGACACCATCCCGGGAAATGGCTCCCAAGTTTTCAGGGATCATTCTGCGTCGTGGGCTCGGCGAGGAACCGAATCCCCTTCATCTGAATGGAAGCTCATCGTTCTCAAAGGAATCCAGGAAGAATATATGAAAACTTTCCCTATCCATTTCCGATGGGTATCAAAGTTTCTTTCTCCATTCAGACCTCAATTCATCCACGAATATCAGTGATCACAAGAGGAGGCGGACTCATGAAAAGCGTTTATCATGAAGTATGAAGGGGGAAGAGCTAAATGAAGTGAAAACTCCGTGCTCCGTTCTGGCTTCACGCCTTCAACCGTTATTCATTTGTTTTTTTTCGTCACTCCGCCGAAAAAATCTTCTTTGATGCTTCTGATACATTTCCCGTTGATTTCTTGAACGTTCACTTTTCGTCGCCTTGAGTTTTGATCTCTTTTTCGGTTTACTCGCGGTATATTCGCTCGCTAGGCAGAGCAAGCATTGAACATTGTCAATTGTTCGTTCCAGTTTTCTTCTAGCGCTGCCTATGACGGCGGATGCCATTCTTAACCTTACAAAAGGACATTTGCGCGCGGAGACAGACAGAATAATCGAAACTCTGAATGCTCGCAGTCTTTTCACCAGCCAGTTTTGTTGTGAGTTTTCTTTTTCCTCTCCATGGTTCGGTCATGATAAAAAGCAGCTTACTGTTGATTCCGTACGCGATCCGTCGGCAAGGTTTCGGCGTGATCAGCGCTAGGAACAGCGAGCACTATCTCCCTTGTGCTTCCCTTTGTCTTCTGTCGGGCACGGGGTCAACCTCACCTCACCCTCACTCAGACCATAACCATAAAATGAATTCGTACATCTCATCGTTTCGCTGCGGCTAGATATTTGATTTGGGAAGGCGCGCTCGCGCGAAGGTTTGGGATCCGCTACCTCCTCTAGAAAGCGTCGCCGCGCGCCTATTCAAAGACGAGACAGCGGGCCGTGGGTGAGCGAGCGAGAGGAAACCAGCGAGCGACCAGGAGAGACATCCATTCGTCCGGAACACAAGTGACCGTTGTGAAGATGCGAAATCACGAGAAGAACGAATAACTGTGACAAAACCCCCTGCAGACCGCTAGCGAGAGTTTCTGCTGTAGTTGTCGTCGTTCGAGTCGCTTGCGATCCCGTATCGAGTTCAAATAAACGGCCGCCAAAGAATTACGGAACACTGTCCACCGACGAAAACTGCCGTTCTGGGTGAAACCGACTTTTCGTTGTCATCCAATTCGCGGCGCGGCGGTGTTCCATTCGCACCATTCCAAAATCGTCATCATCCGCGAACACAATACGCGAGTGTTGTCGGCGGGCAGTCGGATGACTCGGATTCTCGGCAGATGCATATCTCGTAACTATCACGGAATCCGTCTGGAGCGCCGGCATTCGAGAAAGTTCAGCGATCTGGAGTTTTCCCGGAAACCCGGCAACGAATACGGGCGGAGTTCGCGATCGGCGTACAGCGGGGATCAATTCCTCATTCGAGAGGTTGTCGGACCGGGAAACGGTTCTCAATTACAGCCGAATGATATTCCGTTTCGCATTCTCGCGCTACACAAGCTCTCGATTCACCTCAACTAGAGAGAATTAGAATCATACAGTCAGTCAGTCGGCTGGAACTGGCGACCGTCGTCTCTAACTGGTCGTGAAGGCCACCGTCAGCACCAGCAGCCTTTCGAAGGGGCCCTCAAAACATCCCAAGGAGTCAGCAGCGTTCTCTCACGCCATTCCGTCGCTGCTGTTCATTTCAGGTGATTCATCCTGGAGAATCAAAGAACACGGAAAGGCGCAGCAGCGAAATTCAAACCGCTGTCCAACATAGCGGACCGGTGTCCCTCCAAGGCTTCGACAGCGTCGTGGATGTGGGTCCTGGGACGGGGGCTATTAACGACGCTGAGACCCCTCCCACTTCGCCTCGGAAATCTCCGCAAATCAACCCGTTCGAATGGAGCCCAGCAGGCCATGGATACATGGGACGGACGGACCGCGCGCCGACGCTGAGGTCGATATGAAGCCAAGCGCGAATGAATCAAGCGCTTGTACAACAAGCAGTCAGGGAATCGTATGACGAGAGCAACAATAACGGCATCGACAATGACGCCAAGCTCAAGCCCGAATCGTTTAGACCCAAACGGCTTCCCTCGGAATTTCACTTTGTCCAATTCAATGAGCAACAACTTCGATCAACAACTTCATCTCGTTCCCCGAACCCACGCGGAACATACGGCGGCGCGACTTTAGAATCGCAAGCCGAAAATTTTGTGTAATGCACGCGAGCCGCAGCACCTTCGATTGAATCGGATGCTCCGGGAACTCGACGCTTCCCGCTCTCGGACCGAGCTCGTAAGCGATGCATGACCTTGCATGGAATGCCTCCTTCATCGAGTCGTTTAGTAGTATCACATTAATACGACATCTAAAAAAAGGCAGCTAGGCTAGATGACCGCGGAGCCGAACACTGGTCGCATGTCAATTGCAACGAAAAAACAACAATGAATTGAAGTTTATTGCGTTGGAGGAGGAAGAATAGGTCGAAGGGTCACTTCATCATTTTATCACCGATCCCCCTCACGTACCGGGTAGCGTTGTCCACGAGATAGTTGACCCACATACTGGTTTTAGAGAGGCGTTCGCCATCCGTTGCGTAAAAGCTGCTTGTGATTCGGTACGTAGCTAGGTAGGTAGGTACTCGGCCGCCGTACATCGCTTGATAGGTACGTCGACCGTGGGCAAGGCACTTGAATAAAACAACAGAGCCCACAAAAGCGTGTCTACGGGGAATCGACGAAGGCAGAGGGGAATAGACAAGAGGCACGGGGACGAAAAACAATGATAACGTTTGTGTCGATCTCCGCGGTCACGTCGTCTCATTGCGTAATCTACAAATAAGCCCGCGATTGCCAGCGAGGCAAGGACGTATGCCGACGGCATCGAGTTGAACTTGTACCACCTCCTCCTCGAACGACCTCGCTCATCATCATCAGCACTCGATAGAATTTCGATAAAATGATCTCATGTAGTTCCGTGAGCTAGTTCAACAAGTCGACCATCAAGTGACCGCTGGCTCGAAATCGCACTGGTAGCCTAGGTGACTTGACCAGGCTGCTCGGCTGGTTTGGTTTGAAAGGAGCAGGTTGCGCACTAGCCGAGCCACCGAGGGGAAAGGCCAAGCAGAGTGATGATCGGGGACACGCTCACGACGTAACCAACCAGGCTACTAAAGAGCGTTACGTGACGACCGCGTAATGGCGTTCTATGTTTTATAGTGCCGCTAGAGGATATTTCACCAAAGAGCGGTCAGTCCGTTAGCCAGCTAGTAAGTCTGTCCTCTGTCTGTGTGTGTCCCGTATCGTGGTGTTAGCAGATAGCAAATCACCGAGAGATCTAGCCATCAACCCGCTCACTCAACTGTGCTCACTCCAAACGTAACCGCGTCAAGCATTCGTCTCGAAACTCTTCCGCACCGGGAGGCTTGCGCTCAACCGCCATGTGGAATTACCCACAATGATTCTATTGCTCTTTCGTCCATCTATGGTCTGATGGTCGCGCATTTTCTCTCTGACGATGTCCATGCGATGCGAAGGAAACATCAGGCGTTGGAAAACTCAGAAGAATAGGTGAATTTTTGAACAACGAGCGAAACCGGCTCGGATAGGAAGTGTTGTTGTTGCCGTCAGTTGGTGTTGGATGAAAGTAGAAAAGGGTGCCGACGGGACGATGTGCATACACATATCCGGGGGCCGACTGACTAGATAAATGGATGGATGAGGGTATAATAGATGAATGGCTGAATGGATTTTATAGAATGTGGATGGGGTGGGCTTTCTCGAGTTGCTGAGTTTCCCAAGCTCGCTCAGAAGCCCCACGGCATGCGATCGCGTTAACACGACGACGCGAGTAGATTCAGTATAATATGGACGACAACAAGAGAGCAAAATAATGCACGAACGGAAGCGCATTTACATATTTTGCGAACTCATACACGTGCCGGGTCAGAAGGACGGACAAACGAACGGTCGGACATGAGAATAGTCAGACGAGTTGATAATGGTGGACGATGCGTCCTCTGTACTCCACGGCTTTTACCCGTGTTTCGTTGCTGGACAGGGCACTGAGAGCAAGAGACTCTCGAAGGTCGGGTCGGACTATCTATCACCGAAGTCCACGCTTTGTTCCATAACTCAGATTAATCACCGCGCGACAAGCTTCGCTAGACTTATCGAACTCGCAATTGTGAAGCGAGGGTCCTCTCTTAGCGAGTTTCGGAAGACCTTCCAAGTCCCCCGAGCCCCGATACGGAACATAATCGCCCGTAGGAAAAGAGTTTTGAGTATGTTTATCTCGCCCGGAGTTTATTGAGCTCGGTACGTGGCGTCGGCCGTGATCTGAACTCTCGGACGAACAGCCCAGAGATGGAACGGACGCTCAGACTGGGTGCATGCCTAATGATCGTCTCCAGAAGCTCTTACCGGAACCCCATCTGCCGCGAAGGTAGTGTAGCAACGGATTCGAAATCATTCGCGCATTTTTTCGTTCCAGCTTTTTGCTCAGCCCTATGGATCGGTCAGAGAGTAATGATGTCATGTGATGCTCACTTCAAGACGGCTAGCCATGCAGACGGCCGAGCCGCCCGCCATCCAAACTAGAAACCGTAAGCCAACAGTCGTGATACGAGTAAGCAGGAGCCAGTAGAACGCTTAAAGGTCTCTTCCGAATGATGGAGCCGTCGATGAAGAAATAATTATATTTTACCGATCGTACGCAATCCACAAACGATTCACCACGTGTCTGTTCGACACCCGAGTCCGGCTCAGTGCTCAGCAATTTCGCAAAAAATGCTACCCCAATTATTACGAAGCTAACGGGTGAGCTCGCGTACGGAGCGAAAGCTCGTTCGTCAGCATACAGATCACAAAGCATTAGGAACTCCTGCGCAGATGTTTTACGCCTTCTACAGCACGGCCTGGACAAAAGCATGAAGCACAATCTGCAGCCGTCCGTCTCACAACGGTTTTGGAGTTCATAAAGACGGAGCTCCAGCAAGTCGACCTTCATAGTCTGTATCAACTCGTGAGAGCGAGTCGATTTTTCATTAAAAAAATCCAGCTCCGATTCCTCTGTACGTAGTTTCTTTCGTTTCCGCCGATGTAGCCTCTCATTCGGGGAGCTCGGAATCGGCCGCTCTCCCAAAACAGGAATTCGAGAATTCTTCGAATATTTAAAATAAAATTCAAGAGTTCATCTGCCGGAAAATCAAGAATGGCATCATAGAAGCCGGAGAGATAAATTCAGAAGAATGCGAATCGTAATAAGAAAATGCGATACGGTGATTAGGTGAGTGCGAGACTCGAACGACGGGGCCTTCCGCGAGGCCGAACCTGAACGGTGGCGCGGCGGTGGCGGCCGCCGCCGACGTTATGGGGCCTCTCTTCTAACCAACAGGGCTAACCATCCATCGAAACTGGGTCACTCGGTTGCCCGCTGCCCGTCAGCTGGCTCGCCGCTCAGCCGGCCAGCTAGCCCGACTAACACACAAACAGCATCGTAGTAAAGCTACCATCGACCACAACCATTACAGCTACTCAACGAGAACAACGACAACCACCGCAGCACAGACAGCATGACTTGTCCGACGGATGGCTATTTGAGCTAGTCTCGCCTCAAAGACGAAAATGGTTCCTGCTTCCTTATTTCTGCCACCGGTCATTTGTACACCCACAAGATTGGCCACCCGACCGCGAGTGAGAAATTATTTGCAGTGGATAATTCCCGGCAACGGGGAGCTTTTCCCTCTAGCGGGATTCCCGAATCGGGGAAGCGAAAGGTCGTTCCTGAAGAAGTTCAATCTAAAGAACGAGCGGACGCTGTCATCCGTGGCCTGGATGCAGTAACACAGAGAACTCTGATTTGGATTCGAAATCCGGCAAGCCGAATGCCGAGTCAGGCAACGCGAGAATCTGAGTGACGCCGCTACTAACCTCCTACAGCGTTTTCAGCACGCAGCTCAAACGGTTAGGAGGGCCCTCTGGCTTTCGTGCCGGAGCTGGTTGCGTAACCCTTCAACGGTTGAGCCTGTACCGCTGCTGCTGCTGCTGCAGGCATCGTCAAGCGCCAGAACGCAGCCGAATGCGAGCTTCAGGTGAACAGCTTTCATGTGTGTACAAGCTTCCGAGATCGATACAGTCGGCGGGGCCGAGCGATCGGTCCCAGGATTTGGATGTTGATTTTTCGATTGTCCCAGGCAGCACTCTCCCGGTCGTAAAATGATTTTCGGACTGACGGACGGATATATGATTTGACTGCCGAGTTACCTGGAGCGCCAGTCCAGGCACTAGATATCGGGCCATTGCGGGAGCTCTTCTCAAACCGCCGGATCAAAACCGTTTTGATAGATTGTTGATACATCTACTTCTTCTCCCGCTAATCATGTTTCCCTGCGCTTGATCCGGCTGTTTATCAGCAGGGATACTAATGTATGCGGTCTGACGTCAGCATCGCTGCTGATGCACAAGTATTATTTCCAGCTGCAACGCGATCCGTTCCAGAGCGCGGTGTCGAGCATTCATAGATCGTATTAATCTATTTTCAAAGAGGATTTTTTCTCCTCAAGCATAGCTAAATCGAGCAAGTATCCGAGCGGGAGAGATCCGAGAACGAGATCCTCAAAACAACGGGTTGCGACATCCATGATCGCACCAGAGCTTCGTCGATCGCGACGGATCACTTCACGATTTACGCACATGTTCAAGATTTACAAGCCGGAGCCGCGCCAGCCCGGAGACGATGAAATTGAATTTTAACGGAAACAACAGCAGCTCCAGCGGCATAAACAGCACTAACGGAGAGAAGCTTCCGCGTGAAGATTATCGGCGTACAGCCCTGTAGGGTTTGCATTCTAATAGGTGGCAGAAACCGTTTCGAATCTTATCACACATCAGGGACCTTAGCCCGCGCTCGATGGTTGAACCACCAGTCATAATTATCGCTAGCGCGAATGGGAAGCTGCTCGACCTTCTACTCATAGCAGGCTCATATGAGGGAGGCATAGCAGGGCGATTTCAAGGGAGCCCTTCAAGGATGGCCCTGCGGGAGTTTCCTGGTCAGCCATGTAAGCATAGCCTGGTATCTGCTCGGATCGATCTCGATCGCATCCGCCGACTATCGCTGAGCTGAAGAGCTTGTTCACGTCATTGAACTCGAATCGTCACACTCTTTCGTTGACGTGACATGAGACTCCTTCTCGGGATGAATCCTCCCAGCGCTGGAAATCGCGGCCGAAATTCCGGCTGATCGCTACGGAACATCACGCCGAGGATGCTCGTATTCGGAAGACGACAAATGCGCTCAGGAATAGAAGGATCGCAAGAATCCCGAGACAGAACTCAGCGCTGCAGGTTTCACCACGTTTTTACCCCGTATCATCTCGGTCAGACGAAAGCCCACAACAGACTCCAAATCCAGGCGAGAACGAGGCTTCACAATGAGATCCAGAGATTGGGCGCGACTCGAAAGCGTCGGCTGACGCTAACAGCTGGCATAACATGTGGGAAGGGTTGCGGTGCAGCTAAACTCCTAGCTATCCTGCGAACGTCAATGGATCCATTGGCGGAGGTCTTTGCAGAGGCCATTGATCCCACGAGAAAAGTGTTTCCACGTCCCACCTTTATAATATTGGCCTTATGTGATGCCTCGTTCCAATAGAGTTTTCAGGCTTTCACTTCTAGACCTAGCGCGGATAACGGAGAGGCTCGGCGAAAGGGACGTTCAAGCATTCAGAGTTTCCTCCTTTCTCATTCGATATAGCATTTCCATTGTGCTGCGGAATATCTCGGGAGAAAAGAGCTTCTCCTCAGGAATTGTTCGGGCTCCCCGGTTTCTTCCGCCCCCGACGGTCTCCGTAATACTGAGGGACGACTGTCAATCACGAACTTGAGTTTCAAACTTGAGTTTAATCCGTCACTTTCCATAGAACCATACTCAGCTAGAAATCGAAATGAATCGTGAGGAGCTCCGACTTCAAGAGTTCTAACCAAGCACATCGATGGATGAATAGAGAAGCGATCGGATCACACACGAGAAAAATCATTCACACGAGATAAGGTTGTCGTGTTTGTCGTCTATCGAGCTATGAACGAAACCACCGCGCACACATCGCACTCATACAAACCGCTCACAATCGGTCACACCAACAGATCGCACAGTTCCCGATTCCCATTGCGGAATAAAAATCAGAGAAGACTCAATCGTTCGAGCACTCGCTCCCATAGACTTCAAATGCACACCTTACGACCTCCTCCTCGGAGAAAAAAGCCTTTGCTTACAAAAAGCCTCCAGCCCACAGAGGGTTCTTGAGCACCGTTCGAGATTTATGCAGCTCCTCGCGCATGCACAGCGATACCAAGACACACGGGACAACAAGGGGGGGAGGCAAGTACGGAATATGAATGCCAACACAGCCACGAGCTAATGACCGAGGGAATCCGGAGATATGGAGCACTTAAGGATGGAATAATCCTAGCCGTCATCTCCTTCTCTGATCGTGGATTCGTGGAGCTGCCGTCCGAGGTGGCTTCTCTGAAAGAACCGTAGGAATCGCGCAAGCAGTCCGCAGAGCGATCCGAGTCCAGCGAGTGCCGCGTGTAGCTCGTGGTAATATTTCATTTACTGGTGCTCTTCTTAACCACTTGCTTTTGGTTTTTGCGACGTGTGAAAGTTCGTTGATCAAACCAAATCAGCGAGTCGAAATCCTTTTCCACGACTATCAATATCGAAATGAGTTCTGCCAAGCCGGCGCTCTTCGTTAGGGCTGGGCCACTTCGTTTATCGAAGCAGGCGCTTGCTCTCCGACAGCTCGTTTCAGAAACGTGGTTGCGGTATCCACTACCGGTGGCAGTTTCCCGGTCGCATCGCTGGCATGGGACGGAAAACACGTCGTGTGTGCTGATATTTGGCGACGGAACGAATTTTCGAGAGACATACGCAAATCCCTTCGAAATGTCCTCCGTGAGCTTGAGTTTGGGGACTAGAGGGATCCGGCTGGAACGCTCCCTTAATTCCCTCACTCGCTCTCCGGAATCCACGCGATCTGTTTACACGTTCCGCGTTTGTATGTATGCGTCCCGAACGCCTGTGAAACAGTGACGGCGAAAGATTCTAAAAAACGATCTCTGCCACGGATAGAGGGAGAAGCGTGAGCAAGATATGGATGTGTTGTTTTCTGTCGTTGACGTTGTTCTTCTGCCGTCGATGCCTCTTCCACTGCTTTTATGGGGGAGACAAGTTATGGAGTTTAACCGGACGTTTCTATAATTCATGTAGTCTCGACCGCGGCCGCTGCTGACGCCGCCGCCACCGCCGCCGCCGCAACTGCTGTTGACCTGATTCCGAAGTTGCCTGAGAATATTTAGGAAGAACGAGCGAGCGAACGCATCGACTCTTTGCCTGGCTGCTGCCTGGAGAAGAAGGAGGAGGACTTTAAGAACTCGGTCGGGAATGACTGGTAGGTTGCCTGGATGGCGGACGGAATCGTTCGCAGAAGTGCGAGATTTATGACAGAGCAACCGCGAACCAAAGAAAGAACGAAAGAAAGGAGCTACCATACTTAAAATACCCTTTGCCTTCTCCCTTCAGCGTCGTGCCGGATCTATGGATTAAGCGATGGTTCCGAATTCAAACACCAGAGACTTGGATGTCGCCACAGCGACTGAAAAACAGTATCGGATACCCGGAGTATCGGGAGTTTCTCCTCGTGTTCGAAACCGATGTATCTTCCCCACGAGGAGTAGTTTCTGAAACTGCCTCCACCGGTGACATAGACGTGCGATTGATGAATAAATGTAAACCGCCGACGAGAGAGTTGGTTTCTTTCCGCGGTCACCCCGATCGAAGATCCCGACGGCCGGCTCGAACACTCAACGATAAAATCGAAAATCTGGAAACAAGCCGTCGTTCTGCGAATGGTCGCATCGGATGGCCATCGTTCCGAGCAATGAGCTCCTCATTGTTGTTGTAGTTTTTGTTGCTAATGCAGGGTTTTTTTTCGTTATTGATATTGTTGCTACCGCTGATGCGGTCGCTGCGATTGTTTTTGTTATTGATGTTATTGAATTTCCTGAAAGAACATGACGACGCGAAGGCGGAATGGAATCGAACGACCGTCATTTCGCGAACGTCCTCGTTCAGACGAAGTAACCAATCGATCCTGGGCGCTGTCGGCGGAACAAATGAAACGAAGGATAATAATTCCCCTCGGAATATGAATTTCCAGCGAGACTCCGGTCAGGGCCGACGGGACGGTCGGAATCGCCATGCATATGCGAAGATTTCTCCACCACCAACCTCACTCGAGCGAGCCTCTAACCAATCTGGCCGCGAACAGACGAACCGCGCTAGCTAACAGCTCGACACCAGCAGCGCTTTCGAGTTCCCTTTCTCCACGACCAGACGACCCTTCCCCAAGTTAACCAGCTGATTCACTATTACAACAACCACAACAAGTCAGTCAGTCAGTCAGTGAGCTAAACTAAACCACTTCCGCATTCTCCTCTTCTCTGACGTCAGAGGCGATCCCCGCGGCTCTACGGGGAACGCCGCTTCGTCTCTGCTCGTCGGCTTTTCCACTGCCAGTGCGCCGGCTCTATTACTAGTTAGATGATGAGCAACAGCCTTGACCCAACTCCGTTAGTAGCAGGCGCGTTCGACCCACCATTCAAGCTGGTGGCCGATTTGATCCGAACGGCACCAGCTGACTTGTTGAAAGGTACTTTCCGATCTACATACGGGATCTATTGGGTTTCATCAGTTGCCACCGGCGTGAAAAGTTGCTGTTCAGCTTGAGCTCGCGAACATCATCCACCGGCAAGCGATACGATGATACGTCCTTGCGTCGAGAGGAAAAAAATCGCCGTCTCCGATTCCGAAAGCGCACTCCTGAGTTGTTTCCGTGCGTATCCGTTTCGAGCTTGTTCTAAATAGATTTACGGCAAGCTCGGTGTCAGCGCGGAATAATGCCCGATTGTTTTCACTCAACAAACAAGCGTTGAGGAAGTATCGGATCGATTTATCCGAAAAGCAACATTCGACAAACAACGATATCGCTGAATTCGTAATTGACACCTAATCATATCATCCAGAGCGGCCACACAGAAGCGACACACCACTACAACAACAAGCGAATTCCGCAGCTCTGATCTTAAGGAGTGAATCACCGCGGGCTTGTGGGCGGCGAATAGGACGATATAGAATAGGATATCGACATGGATATGATGACAGTATCCAAGGGATCCCCGCTCGAGTCACAAAACACAGATAGAACCTGTCGAAAGTCGCTCTCGGTTGCTTGCTGCAGGCTTCAAGCGACAGGTTTTCCACCCCCTTTGCCGATCCCGGAAACCTCATCAATGTTCTCGGGAGGTTTATCGGACCCGAAAACTTCCATCGACAGAGAAGGCCACCCCACATGGTTGAGCTCGGAAGCGGGAGGGGTGATCACCTCAGAGATGCGAAGCGCTTCCGATAAGCAGAATTTCTCGCTCTGCAGAACGTGCTCACGGAAGCGTTCCCGATCTACGGACCGGAGTGCCTATTGCCCAGAGTAGATAGATGTAAACAGTCTTAGATCCTGATTTGCTCCCAAGCGTAGATAAAGAGGTAAAAAAGCAGAAATCGAGCAGAGTTCCGTTCCCGAATTTGGACGCAACGTCGCGATGGACTCCGCGTTCGAACAATCGCCCTACTCGAGTTAGACCACATGTAGGCCAAACTAGTCGTCAGATGTTCACAAGGACAGCTCACGTCGACGACAGAACAAGGGTATCAGAAGTTATATCTCAAGCTTGTCAGTCCGCGAAGTAGCTTGGCGAAACACCAGGTTTTTCCTCGTTTCCGTTTTATTGAGTCATAAATTCCTCGGTTTCTCACGAACGATTCGAGTACCATCACTTCCTTAAGTGCAGAAGCGTCGTAATTTGACGGCGTAGCTGAACGCACGAAATATATCCAATTTGCGCACCGAGAGACATGCACTACGAAGGGACACACTCCCCTCGCGACTTCACGACGCAACACATTCCTACGAGCTCCGGAGCGTGGCTCGCGTAAAAGACGCGAGACGCCCGAGTACATGCGCTGTGCACATATCACTAACGCACATATCACTAATCGGTAACTGCTGGCGGCCGGCCGGCCGACCAGACGGCGACAGACCGACCGAACTGGCGGCCGACCAAGAGACGGCTGAACGAACGCTCTAGCTAGTTCACTAGCAGACAGACTAGATTCCCTCGCTCAAAACCCACAGTTAACCCTTCTTCGAAAGAATACTCTCGCCTCCTCTTACCCGCCGATGATGATCTTAACCATCACCACCGACGCGACGTCGAATCCTGGACAGAGACTACACTAGTACGCCTGTCTGCCTGCCTTCCTTTCTCTCTCTAGTTACTTATGCAAACCAACCGCCAACCAGCGGCTAGCCCAAAGTAAAGGGTTGTCTGTTCGCTGGTTGGCTGGGCGGCTCGGCGAACGACTTGTATTCATTCCTCGATGGCGGTGACCGTGGTGGCGCTACTAGTACTAGTTAGTGGAATCGGACTGGCCAGTTGGGAAGAGGCGGTGCAAACTATAATACGAGAGCCGATGGGAGGGGGACAGGCAGCCCACAAATGTGCAAACGGGACTTATCGCCGCCTGCCATGGGATGACCATCCCTCGGAAAGGCACGCAGTCGGCCACATAAGTCGACGCGTTCATCGGCCGCCAGTCTCTCAACAACAATCTGACGGAAATCACCGACCCCTTCGGAACTCAATCGGCTCGGATGACCAGACTACCCGCGTTATCTCCAGCAGAAGATACGCGAACAGAAACCGGTGTCGTGATCGTATTTTCAACAGAAATCAGTAAAAGCACTCCTAGCGTGCACCACGGTTTACCTTGTCCCAAGGTCGGTACACCGATGGCCTAGAAATCCGCTGTCAACATCCACTCGAACGTCTGCCTACGATTGTCGAAGCGATCTTGCTTCGCTGCCGACGATGGGAGGCATCGGAAATAATTCTTCGAACAGCCCTCGGAATTCCTTCAGAAATCGTGAACTGAATCCACGCGTGAGATTCCCGATGGCGCAACGTGATCAACGGGTGTATGCACCGCGATTCGGGGCCTCAGTAGAGTCGTCGGTTAGTCGTTTCAAGCTGTCAGTGGTCATCGTGCATGATGTCGCCGATTGCGCTGACGGTGAAGAGTGCTCGCTGAACTGGATGATGATTTCGCCTTCTCGACGATTCTACCGCGACCTCTCAAAAGCGAGTACACTGCGTCGGAACGGCGAACCGACTCGGCGACTCCGAGGCTGATACTCGTCGTTGTTACGATAGTCGGGATTTTGACCTCAGTTCCGCGTCACCACCAACCCGGGCTGAAGGCTCGAAACTGAGTGTGGTCTCACACTGTGAATGCAGGAAGACATCTCTTCTTCCTCGGTTTCTCGACAGCCGATGAACTCGATCTCAGATAACGAGGTTAAGAGATCTGCGAAGTTTCTTTCTCAGAAATAGAATAACGGATAGGCGGCTAGGCCAGCCAGCTGACGACAACGCCGACGGAGACCTAAGCATTAGTATAGCCGATGATCTGATCTCCCTTCAAATTCCGTTCGACTCGATGGGTTTATCCTCGCACGCTTCCTGTCAGTCTCTCTCGATGAATTCCCGATCGTGCAATCCGGAATCCGATGCGGAAGGCACGAGCGCCGAGAGCCGATTATTCGCCGCCAGGCAATCTCTACCCCGCTTCTGGAGAAAACTCGATCCAGACCTTGGAAGTGAACTCTCTTGACCCTGAACGCGTTATAGCGGTAGAGATGTTTCGACAGGCCGACCCGGCCCAGTCTCGAACGTAACCTAGATGAGTCTGCTCGCGGCAGAAAGATCGTAGGACAGTCAGAAAATGCTCCTGTCTGACGCGGACCTGGTAATTAGGTCTCTCGAGCTACCAGATGAGTAGCTATATCTGAACGGCGGAGGCGGTATGTCACGGACAGATAACGAGATCGAACGTACTCGCGGAACGCCAAATGAGCCACCTAAACAGGAAACGATCGAAAAATCGATTTCTGTTTGGTCAGGCTGAAATTTCAGGGCCTCTCGTCGACCAGTTAGACGGCAAAACTGTGACCCTCACGATTCACAGAGTTCAGGAGCAAATCTCATCCTGGATTCCGTGGGGTCGATACGGTCTATGTAATATAATACATCCGTGGCAGAAATCTGAGGATCTACGATCCGAAAATTTTATTCGACTGCGAAGGATTTTCGGATGGCTTTAGGAGAGGAAAGCGCTTCGTCATGCCCCTGCTGAGGCCCTAAATGAGTAGTCGGTGGCGAGTAGGATCGCACTTATCATCGCGAATCTCTTCCACAGGACAGAAAATTGCGAATCTAGAAAGGAAGTGCTCACGTGACAGACGCCTTCGAGCAACGAACTAAGTGTGGCCGCTCTTATCATGAAGTCGTTGAAGGTCTCCCTTAGCCGCCCTAAGAAAAACGATCGGACGAAAGACGCGGCGAATGAGCAACGTGAGACAAACGGACGGACGTATCGATTTAATTTGACTGGATTGGGAGATAACACCGAATGACCTCCAAGCAAACCTTGCCACCGCCACAGCGAAGCGCTCCCTTGTTCGCCCGGGCCAAATGAATGTTACTGATGTCGTCTGGCAGTGACTGGAACCGTCGTCACTATCATCAAACGTAAAAGAAGTTCACGAGAAAAGAGAGAAATGACTCCGTCAATATCGCAATCCACTAATCGCTCACCGAAACTACTTCTTCGCTCATCATCGTACGACCGTCGAATAAGTCACCTACGTACATAATACCCTTGATTGGGCATTGATGCTTCCGAAAGCGAGAGAAAACTCCGAATATTCTCTCAGATTCCGGAGTAATTTCCAGCGATGGAGCGGCCTCCTCAAACCGTCGGAAGGCGCAACTTCTGCTCGGAGCACTATCGAAACACTGAGCACTATGGCTACAGCTATACGCGGGGCGAGGATGTCGGTAGGCCAAACTGGAAAGCTAATCGCTTCAGAGGCGGAAAGTAGTTATCCCTGCAAGAATATACGAGCAATCGTACATAATTTATGCAGGACGATTTATCGGAAGCGACTCTCGAGCGTCTCTGCTCCCAACGTTTCCCGAAATCGAGAGTTGCCCCGATGGTCAGGACGGGACTCAGAACTCTTCCGGCGCTGCTCCGACGGGTCATCGACTGAGCAGCGTCTAACCGTACTTCTCGATTCCTATTCTCCCCGATGAGCGCGTACCGCTCAAATTATGAATGCAACCATTTACTCCGACGGATCCAAGGATGTTGTATCTGTTTTGAGCGATAATTTCGGACCAATCCAGACTTTGAAATAATGAGTTGAGGCAGAATTATAAAGAGCCGCTAGATGTGCCGTGAAATCAGCAGGCGTGGATCTGGACATATGGGCTCGCCTATTTCTGGCTGGCTGGCTGGAATGGACCAAGTCAAGGTAAGCTAGGCCAGGCTAATAATGTAAACCGAAGGGGAGAATCGACTAGCAGCCGACATCAAGCTCGGCAGCCGTGTGGATTGTCCAGGAAAGCAACTGCCATCGACGGAAGCCCTAAGCGGAGCGAGCACTACCCAGCATCGATGAACTAAATTCGACAGCGAGAAATTTCAGCCATGCATAAATTTTTCATAAAATCAGCGGGGAACGGCCAAGCTATACGATTCAGAAACTCGAATTTAGAGCACAGCCGAAGATAACAGGCGGCACGCCGTAAAGCCGACGGGTTTTCCGTTATCTGGCGCCTGTGGCGAAAAATAATTTCCGATTACACCTTATTCCACCAATCATTCAGACCTAGCGGTCTGGAATGGATCTAAATGCAGTCGAGTTATGAGGTGGACCCTCCGCCCGCCAACTTCCAGTGAGACCAACGTTATCGGAGCTTAACTATCGACAACAAGCATTCTGAGAGCTGTTTTCCAGTAACGATGACGACAGGCGGACCTTGAGAATGAACTCTATAACGAGGCCGAGTGGTTAGCCTTGAACCATACGCGCGCTCACTCATTCGCTGCTAGCTGGTCCGCTCGATCGCTATAACCAGCACAACAACCACCAGCTAAGGCGCTGGTCGTTGCGGTAGCATCATAGCGAACGAAATTCCGCAGTAGAACAACAATGGAGGAAAACTATCAAACGCATGTCCAATGCATCACCTTCATCTGCGTTTCTGCCTACGCGATATAAGTCGCGCCAATTCCGAGCGTAAACTTTTTCGAACGCTCTTCGGAGCCTCACCGGGCAACACCAGAACCCCGTTCAGCAGAGAGTGGCCAGTCAAATAAAACGTGAGCCGCGCGGCTGGAGCTAGCGGCGGGGAATGGAAGATTTGAAGGCGAAGGACATCACGAGGTCACTTTGCAACAACGTTACGAATTAGGCTCTGGCCGCCGCCGCCGCGTTCGTTTGTCGCACGTGCGAACGCTATGATCGTCGATAGCGGTTCAAACACGTGAGTTCGAACACCCGAGCTGAACTTGACAAACTTTTCGGGGAACCAATCAATGTGGGAAATTGCGACGGGGAAATGAGCCTCTCTACCCCAAGTGGACCGGCGGGAAAATTTTCGGCGCCCCTCGTTTATTCATTTCCCGGGCGAAGAATTATTTCTTGAATGAAATCGCTGAAGCATCGCGTCGTGCTCTCGCGAAGGAGCCAGGGGATCCCGTACCCGTGCTCGCCTGTGAGCCCCCGAGCGCGTTTTCCAGACCGAAGTATTGCCGGAAACGGAGCGCGACCAGAAGATGGAGGAAACTTACCGGGAAAACATTGCTGCCTGAAGGGCGGAATGTTGAAGTATGTGGAAATACTTCAACGACAAAATCCTCGTCCTGCTGCGGTGGCTGTCGGCACGTTGAGTGCTGACAGTCTGTACGGCCGGTCTCCGGTACTGATCACCCGTCAGACGTATGATCTCGATCCGGCAAGCGTACGATGAAAGTTCTCGAAGCACAATCGGGAACCACCGTAAGCGTAATCCTTGCACAGGTTGACACTCACAGATTCACAGAGTATTCTTTCTTAATGCTTTTTCCTCGCTCACTTACTCGCTCGCACGCTCGCTTGGACGTATGGTGGAGTCACTCGAAATGACGCCAGTAGTAGGAGAGAGAATCAACCGCCCCGTTGCCACCATTACCATCGGGTTAGTCCATTGGTAAGCAGGGGCAGACTGACTTGTTCCTGGCCTGGCGGGCTGGCCGGCCGGCCGGTTGACTGGCTGGCTGGCTGACTGGCGGGTTGGCTCGCTGACTGACTGACTGACTGACACACAGAGCGATCGAGACAGCGGGCAGGCTCTACGAAGAACGCTTTAACGCTCGTCGTGGCTGCGTGTCGTCGTTGTTGTCGCTGCTGCTGCAGCAGCTAGCGGTGGCTACTCCGTCCGTTCGTCGTCGGTCGCTTCGTCGGTGTTTCGCGACGGTAAACAACGACGCCAGATAGATAGACAGATGGATGCACGGACGGACGTACGGACTGATAGATAGATGGATGGATGGATGGAGGGCTTTCTAGAGAGACACAAACTATTCCAAGGTGAGAGGAACGTCGAGCGAACGAACGAGCGAAGGCCGCGCGAAAGCCACGTCCCACCGACTGTTCTCTCCAATAGCGAACCAACAAAGTCGTCGTTTTCGACGCTGCCGTCCGTCCGCAGTCGTCGCTCGAGCACCGTCTATAGGCCGACGTTTTGCGAGCGCTCGACGGCGAAGCTCCGAAGGATCAAACGACCGACAGACGTCCGCAACTAAACACTGCAAGCGAAACGCACTGCTTCTTTTGCCTCTCTTCCGTTCGCTAGACTGGCAAGAACCGCTGCGGCGCTGCTCGCTGCCCCTGTAACCAACGTGAATTCACTGCAGAACACTGCGTCTAACTGAACTGGCCGTCACTGAAACACTGACTGTCTGTCTGACTGACGGCAATGGCCCTGTCAGAAGATACTGTAGTTGCCTCCGCTCCCTCCACGGCCAACCACGCTTACCACCAACCACTACCACCAGCACCACCACCACCACCACGTCCGATACAACAAGCATTACCATCACAGCATCGGCGAGAGCTAAATCGGATATTAGCGGGTTCAGTATTGAAAGAAAATCGGCATTCAAATCCGCGGCATAATTACACGTGGGCATTATGCGCCGACGCGCGCACAGTTTGGCCGACTCCTTGCCGTCGGAGCTCGCGCGAGCTGGCAGAGTTCGCTCGGAGGTTCCTCTCGCCGTCGGCAGCTCAAGCCTGGTCAGTTTTTTTCTACCCATTATCTTAATCATTATCTAAACTGTACGTCGTTCCATCGTCATCATCATCGCCGGACGCAGCACGGAAACATAATGGTTTTGCGCTCGACAGGGGCATCTCGTCTCTCCGTTCGCTGTTCTTAACAGCAGCAGCTGAGTAGTCTGGTCGAGTAACGGAGGCCGGCAGCTTAACCTACTTTACTACTTGACTCTACGTTACTCTACGCCGGCGGCCCGAAGAGTTAGCCGCGCGCCAGAAGAATCGGCCCGAACGACCAGCCGGCTGAGCGGCCTCTCACAGAAGCCGTCGTCGTGATTTTAGAGGAAGCGTTGAGATCGCCTGATTTCAACAGCAGTTTATCCCGTCGGTCGATTGAACGATCCCGGGTCGTTCAGAGCTTCTTCGAGGGGAATACCCGAGGAAGTGACTCTCGTTCCGACAACTCGACCTTGATGACACAATTAAACGCCCACTCTCAGTTGACCCGAATCCTTCCGTCAATCTACCGCCGTTTGAGACTCGAGTCCCTGTTCGCTTTCTTACTGCCAGTCTGCACAAACTGGAATTTTAAAGCTCCCTACTCCCGGAAACAGCAGCCAGTGTCCGAGATAAAGAAGTTTGAGGCTGAAGAGACTCAACTGTCGAGCAGAAAACCATCGGACAGAAGTTCTCGACTCTTCGTCGAGGAGCGTGACGTCATTTCCAGGCAACGCCATCGTTGACTGCGGAGCTTATCCTACCTCCGACCACTCTCACCTCAGTCGAACCAGCAGCCGAGCGAGCAGTCGATGTCTACGATTCGCCCGGCGATCCCCCTACTCTCGTTGCCGGAATATCAAGTTCGGTATCGAGCCAGCGCTTCCAGTATCATCCGTTGTCTTAGCGTTCGATTCCATCGACCACTATCGTGAGCAGACATGCTGACACCGGCAACAGGTTGAACGGTGGTATGGTTTCCGCTCGGATCATTGAGTTCAATTCAACACTTCACCCTCCTTCCCGAAATCAAGAATCGTCGGCGGCGTCGTCGCTTAGTCAGTCAGAGCTACGACTAAGGAAATTTCGCAATGACGAAGGTTATGAACGGCCGCCGCCGTCACCACGGACTGAGCCATTGGATTCTTCAACGACCAAGCGAGCGACCAATCAAGCAAGCAACCGACCGAAAGATGCCTCGTCGGAAACTAGACGATTTCGTACCCTTGCTACTCGTACGTATATACTAGCTCGTTATTACGATTCGACCGACCGACCGCTGGAGAATTATGCTGAAACGCAGACGAAACCGTACAAACATCAACAAGACCGACGTCGTTGTGTTGCCGCCGCCGCCGCTGCCGCTGCCACCACCATCACCGACTAGCGAGTCTAACGAGCTGCAGCAGCAGCAGCAAAGGCGGCAGCAGCCGCAGGCCAACCGCCATACACGCATTTCCAGAGCCGGCGACTCTTGATTATTCCGTGGAAGCATCACAGAAAAAGCCGCGCGCACTGACTGACTCTGAGATGACGAAAGCTTTGCTCCGTACATTATTCTGTGGAAGTCCGAACATCGATGTATGTGTACGGCCGATGAAGTGTCCGCGAATTTCCTGCTCTGAGACACTCTCGGGGCCCCCGAGTCGGGGGCTCATCCGCGGTCTCAGACCGACCGATTGACCGATCGACACACCGGGCAAAGAAATCGTCGATCGGTGATACTCGCGCTCCAAGTCCGCGCCGGGAATCGACGCCGCTCCCGCGCTGCCGCCGGCCTCCGGGGGCGATCCTGGAAGTCTCGAAACGACAGGCAGCTTTCGTCGGTACGGATGCAACTCACCATTCTGGAAGAGAGTAGTCCGCAGGCAGATGGCACTTCCAGTGAACTACAAGTCTGTCAAACCATTTCGCTGTCGGCGGCTATCTTTTCTAAACTTCAATACCACTTGAATTCGGGTGAATGAAGGGGTTGAACAAAAAAAGGAACCGCACGACAAGTCTTGCAACACAAGCCCAGCTAAAGGTTCTCCTAGTTGAAGTTTGTACAAACTAGCGACTAGAACCAGGCTGTAGAAATTCTGTTCTGCACTCCAGTTCACCGGTTGGCCCCTGCGACGTTAGCACATGGCTCGTCTAAAGCACACTACTACCAGTTGGACGAGCGCGACAAGCAATCGCGCTCCCTCTGTCAGCCCTGCGCGCGCACCAATGGAGAGGGCCCAGCGGCAGGCTCGGTGGTGGCTAGCAGGCAGACTGGCTTGCCAGCTAGCCGCGGCGGCAACCGCTGCCACGGGCGATACACTATACGATGCTTCGACGGGCGGACTGGCAGAATCCCGCGCGCAAGATCTTCGGCGTATGCGAAGATTTCCTCTCGATATCTGCTGAATTGATACGTCGACGATGGAATAAGCGTAAGGTTTTCTGCTGGAGGCACCTGGAAACGCTCGGCTCAAACACGCCGACCTCACGATGTAGGCCTCGATCCGAGCCTCGATTGTCAATTTGGTACTTTCGACGGATAAAGGACACGAGGAATTCTCGGGACTCTGATTTGGGGAGGAAATTATACGAATCCGCGGTCCCACAACGATAATGATCGAGGTTTCCCCGTCATACATTTTCCGTCGCCTCGAAGCGCAGCCCAACCGGTCTTTTCCAGGAGCTCGGGAAAAATGCTCGCTGACGCCGCGGATCGAATGCATCTCCACATCCCGAGCACCCCGCACCACAGAACGTCCTGCCTACCCGAGCAACACGATGCGCTTACTGACCCACATTCTCTCCAACCTAACCTAACCCAACACGTGACACACGTCCAACAGGTGATCGGCAGGACAGTGAAGTTCTTGGGAGCGATATCAGCTGGCGCAATATATCCGGGGACGAGCTCACTTCCTATTGCGGCTCTCGAAGTCCGGATTCGGCGATCGTCGTTCCGTCGCCAAATGTTTTTGATATCGGATATCAATCCATCCATTCTTTCAATAAAAGCGAGCACATCCCAACCTCATCTTACGAAGTTGTCCTATTGATCGGAGTCGCTTCTCGATGAAATAGCCACATGGCGAGACCATTCGTCGAATCGGAATTCTATGGAGACTTCAGACGTGCACACCCGCACTTTGTGCTCGCATGTTTACGTACGTCAAACATTATTAGCGGACGGTCTTTTGGAGGGGGTGTCATCAAAGCATCGAATTCAAGCTTCAAATGCAGGATGCATTATGTATGAGACTATCTCAAAACCACCTATTACTAATGATGGTGATGAGCATAGCGATGCCGGCGAGGACGGGCCATGCGATGTTCCTCCGTTGCCATCGCTGTCCGAGCGTCCCACAACCTTGAACTCGAACCATTTAGAGCACGATAACGATGTGTACACAGTGAACGATCCTCAGACGGACGTTCGGACGATGGAACCGATGTGAAATGGCCGATTGGCAGGGGCTACGGTCCGATCCGGGAAGTTTCTGCTGATCTGCAGAGCACTATTCCAAGGGCACAGTATTCTAACCCAATGTTCGAGAGCATCATCATCAGCGATCAACACGCCCGCAAATTCAAGAAAGGGCTGTCTCCTCCGGATTTCGCCGAATGTTGGGAAAATCCTCGATCCGGATTGAGGAAGTGAATCTCGGTCTGATGGAGAGGGCATTGCCCTCGAGTATTCTAAGCGATTCGTCGGGAAGGGATAGGGAAGATCGACACCCATTCCAGAATCCAAAACACCTATCAGAGCGAATAGTGGCGAGCCCCCAATCTACCATCCCACCTATGCGGCATAGACATCGGAATCGGGCGACGACCGGAAAAAAAAACATAACAAAATTCCTCGACTCTATGCGGAACCCATCGAAGCCGAAAAAACAATGAGAACGCGTTTCGCCTCTGCATGATCAACATTATTGTACTTCGCTCCCCCGTACTGAGAGAGCGCGATCAGACGAGGAGCTCCACGCAGCCATCGACATTCGCGGGCCGCAACTGCACTTCAGGAGGTTCCTGAGATTCTCTATGCCCTCACGGATTTCGAACGTTCGGCTGCGATGCATCGTGAAGACGGTATAGATATTCCCCCTACCCTCGTTTTCTCTACTTCTTCCTCGTCGCCGCTCCTCGCTAAGGTTTTGTGGGGTCGTTGACCCACTTTCGTGTCGAAAATCCTCGTTTACCCGTTGCCTAACCGCCCGCCTGCAGCCTGGTTCAGCTGGTTCAGCTCGCTCATCTTACCTAACCAGTGAACCTCATCCTCATGAGAGGTCTGAGGTGCTGCTGGCATGAAAGAGCGTCTCTATTCGATGACGCAACTGAGCCCAGACTCACGGAGCAACCGCCACCGAAGAAGCGTCCCGCGTCAGAAAAAACTAGCTGTATGAGAGCCGTTCCCATAACGTTTGAGATGAAGAGGAACAGGCAGCATCCTCGAAGCTCATTTATTAAATTCCGATGCACCGGGACGCTTCATCGCGGATAGCCCAACAGAGCATCACAGTAAAGCGCCACCGGACACCGAGCAGCCTTGTTCTAGCTGTCATCCCATTCTTAGAGAGCTCAGAGCGTTTGCAGATGTCCTGCAGGAGATGCGACCTTCTTCCACCGTCGACGTGTCTGAGAAGTCCTCGCGTTCTGCAAACTCTGAACACCTATGTTTCTCCGGACTGCGGGGTCGTGTATCCGTCAGGGACTGCGTCAGGGTATCGGTCGAGATTTCCGTTAGCTTCCCGTCGAGCCTTCCAGTGGGGTTATTCGAATCCTGTAGACCACCATTATTCTTGGCAGTGGAATCCTAATCAAGGTGCTCAATCAATCATCGTGACAAAAAAATATCATGCGCACCCTCGTATACCATGGTGGCTCAATTCGGGCTCAATCCTGTCCTCATTCCCGGACTCTGCTCGCGATCTATCGCTCAGACTATTTGCCTACGAAAAATCTCCACGAGTTGCACAGGGGACGTTCCGTTTGGAAGCGTTTATATTGAGGCGGAGACAATGCATACTCATGTTGCTGAGGGCACCGGACTTTCTTTGGATAAATGTATAGAGTCTCGGATGATGTTTCGAGTGAAGATCGAGGCCAAGATTGCCGGTAATCCGCATATCCTTCACCCGAACTCAGGGACGTGGCTCACGCCATCCGTTACCTAGGCAAACAGCTGGGTGATAATTGTGGTAGAGAAACGCGTGTGCTTCTCGGGGCACTTCATCGATTCCCGTACGAGCCCTAGAAGTCCGACAAAGAGAACTACTCGTACCGACCCCTCCCCGGCACATGAGGCGTTCCTATGCTGAAAAGGCTCAGAAGCGAGAAGACGTTAGGTTGGGGTCGTCGACCTCCTTGAATTCTGTCGGCTTTTCAGAGAGCCAAGAAGGCCCCATTTCTGGGTTAGCAGCCCAAAACGTAGTCCGACAACCACATCTGGGTTGGCGTGGAGCCATTCGGGGTCTCCTGGTTAGTTTGCCGGTCGTTCACCTACAGCCCACTATAAACAGAACCTTGAGTGGATTCTTGACCCGAGTCATCATAGGGTTCCGGGATACCCTCAGACACTAAGATGCGAATCATCGTCTCGGCCTCCCTCCTCCGATACTGAACGGCACGACGAATGGTACCACTCCGGGATATCTTGGGATTTTGCGATTCCTGCTAATATTCCTTTTCCGCTCCCCCAACTTTTCTGAGCTTCTCATAATTGTGATATGAATTCCCCACTCAGAAGCATGACCTTCTCTCTAAGCGGCAGACCCCTGCTCAGACTGTGCTTCATATTGCCAATATGAATATGATATGCTCCGATGTTTTTGTGGAATGACTTCATTCATTATGCGACATACACATCGGGTTTTTGAGAAGAATTCCGAGCTGTTTCAAGTTCACATGGAAGTCCACCGAGGAGACTCCGGCTGCAATGCTCCGGATGTTGTCCGCACTTGTCTCACATGGAGTCTCGACGAGGCCTACGAATCATTTGATGCTGGTAAGTTTGACTCCATGGCGTGATGAGACTGGGTGTTCCGGAGAGACTGACTAGACCCCATAACAGATGGAGATCAATGGCGCTCTTCTGGGAGACGCGTGGAAATGCGTTCTAGTCTTTCAGGTAGCGGAATCCAATGTTTTCTGCGAATTGCTATTCGCGTTGCCATTGTAAGCAGAAGAGCTCTAACCTCTTCCGTTCGCGCTCCCGAGACCCGGGTCGCTACTCTAGGAGAATGAGCCATCATGCGAAGTTTTTATGCCCAAGTCGCGTTTCTTTCTAAAAAGGTCCCCGGACTCGACAAGGAATTTCGAGAGAACGAATCGGATCTTGTGACGATTTATCAATATTTCGCGCGCGACTCGATCGAGGATCCACCTGTAACACGCATCTGTGGCCTGTGTAAACCCAAATCCGCTTCCGCAAGGGCTCATACTCGATTATGTTGCAAACGGGCCGTTCCCCATAAATGAAAAAGGAGTCCGCCCGCTCGCATAACGTTCAGCTAAACTACTGGCGGACTAGTAACTATAAGCGCCGCCTGCCTAGTATGCAAGGATTGAAGAGCCCAGAGGCGGCGTTTCTGGCATGCGAAAGGGTTAGATTGGATGGCAGCCGTCAGCCGACAAAGCACCGTAACCATTCGAAGCAATGGTTAGGCGCCACTAGTATTCTAGTACAGCTTATGCTCGAGTAGGAAAGAGTCACGCACTGGCAAGAGCGTTCGATGGACATTCCGTGCGACCGGTACCCGCCGTCAATTGGTTAAAATTGACCGCCCGAAGGCGGTCTCGATTGCGTTGCGTTAACGTTAACCCTTTCACTTGACGGAACGCCGGCAAGAGAGCTGCGCGATCCCCAGACTGTTCATCTGGCGAACCACGCTGCCTGCTTACCGTCGGCCGAGCAGCTAGACGGTTCGGCGAGAAACATCATAGCCCCCTATAGCAGAGATCCAAGCTCGATTTCTTCGCCGCGAGATTCTCGCTCATTGGGAGGCGGAAACCAATTGTCCTCCGCTTGGAAAAAGAATCACATGGCGATTTTCCGGATCGAGTGCTCCGTCAAAACCGATGCGTGCTATGCTTGGCGATCCCCCTCTTGGTCGATCCAGTCATGCAGAGGCTCATAGTCCAAATACTTGAATGGTATTGTTCTTAGAGAACCTCGTTAGCTTTCGACATTAGAGTGTTCCGCGCAGACTTGACAGGGAAATTCATTTCACCATGTTGTGTCGTTCGACGAAATAATCCGATGATGGACATCAGATGAGCTCGACTGCGGAACCTGGAAGCGTCGGCTCCGGGAGTCACTCCGCATGATATACAGACTGTGAACTGGTATAACTAAACTCTTGTATGACCCATATCGCTCCGAAATCGACCTAGTGGAACTCGACTGACGAAAAATCTGGCGGGAACTCTGTTGTTGCCCACAGCTGTCGTGGAGTTCTTGAATCGACGCACGATCCATCGGCAAGGATAGATACCGAAACATCGGAGTCTCATTTGGATGAGATACCGAGCTCGGACTCGGAAGAGGTGTGCGATTCGAGAGACACTCTGGGCTGACGAGATGTCGCGGCGAGACTCGTGATGCTCAGATTGCTCTCCGCGAATGTCTAGCCGCGAAGACTTCCCCTGCCGGAATAACTTCACGCCTTAAGTCGATAATGATGAATTTGATGGAGCTAGGTTCTGCCATCACGTGTGCATGCTCTACATTCGTTTTTTTCTAGAAGCCGAACCTTCATGCCGATCGCCCCGGCATGGACAATCAGCTGTTTCCCCTGGAGAATCTGTGCTCTCTCGGAGAGAATTGTCCGCCAAGAGGAGCATGAGTGGGATAAACACCGAGCTCACGACGAACGACAATCGAGCTCGCTCACGTGTCCAATCGCTAACCTTTGTCCCCTTGTCATGAACTCTGAGTCCATGTATCAATGCTCGTGGAATAAACGCTGTCCGGAACTGAAATGTTTCTCACAAAGAGCACGGCCGCTGGTTCTTGCAAAAATTGACGGAACTTTTGATCTTAGGGAATCCTAGTGAGAAATTCTTCCGGTTCTTGTTTTATCGACTAAGAGGTGCTCATGTCAGAAAATTCTCATTTGGCTGGCGTCCGTATCGGATACAGAATCGCATCCGTATTCCGAACAACGTGGTGATACCGCATGTTCCGTGGCAGGTAGAATCCTCATGTTTTTTAAGTCTTTTTCATCGAAGAGAGTGTTTTCGTCTTGTGCGTCCGTCCGATGTGAGCGATCCATTCCACCTTGAGAGAGGAAGAACCATACGAAACGTTTAACATTAATCTTGTTGTTTTTTGCAAAAGACACGTATTTGATTTTCTCGAAGGAAATCCCCGTCGTAGCTAAGGAAGATTCCGGTCGTATTATCACCCCACTGTGAGAGCAGAATCTCGCGGCGGAAACGAAGAAATTTCACGAACGTCGAGGAATCAAGGAGCCAGACGAAAGTGCTCGACAGCTCGAGAATATCTTTCAGGAACTCTGTCATTCGAGGAACGACCATCGCCTCTGTTAGTCAGCCAGGACCCAGAGGTGGCTTCTCGTCCCGGGACACCTCTGAATATCTGTCGGCTCGAGTAAGGCAGGGGCGCACTCCGAAATACACAACTCCGACAAACGTAGTCGACCCGGCAGTGATCGGGCAGTTGAAGTTCTCGAAAATCACCCCCTCCCCCACAAATCTCGCAGGGAAGTTAGAGGACCGACGTTCGGCGACGATTACTGTCCACCGCGACTTAACCCTCTGCCTGGAGAAACTCCTCGCTGGAGCCGGTGGATTTCCCTTTTCGATATTCTGCCTCTCTAGCGTCGGGACCCAGCGGGACGGGGAACCAGAATTCTTTCTGACAGTGGGCTTCCGATGTGCGGCGTTCGAGCAGAGCAGATCCATTTTCTGCTCAAAGAAACGAAGAGAGGGTAGATTGTGAATCGAATTCGACAGAATCCGTTCTAATTTACAACTAAGGCGACGATGTTGTTTTCAGTGGTCGTCGGTCTGATGGTGACCTTGGAGGCCCGGCGATCGGTACCAGAGCGAAGGGACTCATCGCGAAAAGGAAGAAAACTTCTAGAAGCCGTCGGACGCGAAAAAATCGTATTTCGGCTCTCGGTTGGCCCACGAACGTGGAAGCTCAATACACCGAATCTGCTTGTTATGGAGTTCGATCACACAGCTCTCCGTCTCGCTGATAAGAACCCGCAAGACAGGCTCAGAGTTGTACCCTTAGATTGCTTCTGCCCCCTCCACGGTCGTGCATGGTCGCGATCGATTGCGTGACGACGAAATTCCCTGTGCGCATTATCTCTATGACTTTATTTCCTTCACAATCCTACCATCCTAGTCTCCTTTTTTTCTCGAGAAAGAAAATGGACCCGAGTGGGAGTTGGAGAAATCATGAAGAACTTCCTATCGTCGGATATTCCGAGGATTCTCGGCACAGAGTGTCCCCGTCACCGCTCCATCTTCCGATGCTTTGCGGTGACGGAAGCAAGCCGACTGAGCTTCTTGCGGCTCTTAGAACTCCCAGAACAATACGACGAGTATGAAGACTGATCCGCTCCTAGCTAATCGAGTTTGGGGTTGTAGTCATGTATGTCGCTTATCACGGAGGGCTCCGAAGAGTTTGCGTTGAGGCTGGATGGGGACACTGGTTGAGGATCGAACTGTTCCTAAAGGATCACAACGGCTCGAACAGCCCCAGATGTGTACGGGCGAACCGTAACCAGGGACGGGCCAGGTCCCACCGTAGCTCCAGGAATGAGGGTTCGAATTCTTTGCCGCCATGAGCTCAATGCGGTCGAAGGAAGCGACTCCGTCGAGGTAACTATCCGTCATTTCTCGTGGCTCGTGGCGCTCCAACGTTTACCGTAATAGCGGAGAGTCAGTTGTTTGATATCGAGTTAATAATAATCAGACCTCGGAAGTTCAGGGATTCTGCCGTAAATGCCTATGGCCGCCAATTTCGAAGCTTTTCCTTCAAGAATACCTACTTGGGTTCTCGCGCGCCTGAAGTGCCTTCTTGAGCCACCACGACGCTGAGATGCGAGAATTCTGAGGTTTAGGGTCCAAGAACGGATTCGGCGATGAATAGGGTCGACGAAACTATGCTCCCGGACCACATCGTGCTTCCGACAGAATCCGATGGTCCGCCTAGACGTCGAATTTTTTTCCGATGATGTATAATTCTACCTATCAGGCCGGCATCGATCACTAACCGATGGGATGGGTGCCTGAACTTCCGAGCTCCTGATGATGATGCCGATGGAACTCAATGATATCCAGAATCAGCTGCAGCCGAAGAAGGTCTGCATAGGGTCTTCGATCACAGAGGGCATTTCGGGATGAGGATCCTCCATGGCTTGCGAGCTCGACCCCTTTGTACCTCTGTAGCACCGGTCAGAAGTCCGCCGACTTCTTCCTGCTCCCCGTTGCGCAGCCGTTCTTGAGAGAGAATAAGAGTATCGTCTCTAAATCGGGACAGAGATCAGGTCGGAAACTCCGCTCTCGACGTTCACCAGCTCCTCAAGATGCTCCTCGTGTTCAACGAATAGACTGATTGCCCATCCTACGAGTCGGTCGGGGGGACTGGCGAACTCACAGCCAGAGAGGCTGCGCGGAATCTATCGCGGGGGACCTCTTCCAGATTTTGCAATCAGCGGGAAGTAAAACAATCTTGGTGCATCGACTGAGTGAATCACAGAGCGGTCAGCCTGCTCCGGGCCCAATCCGAGGGCAAACCTTTTCTCGGGATGTTCCCCATCGTATCGTTGGAGCTCCCTTCTTTTTGACTTATTTTCGGACCCTTTACGAGTCTGATCGCGAGTTTCCCAGAGACTGGTTGTGAGGAATACCACGAGGGGACGGAAGGTAAGTCCTGGAGGCGAACTATGTGCCTATTGCTTCTGTCGATTGATTCTTCTCCCTAGATCCTAGATCATCCAGCATTCGAGCTTCAGGAATGCATACAAAGTGATCGATAGAACACTTCCAGGAATGTACCAGGAGCCGACGAAGGCCTTGGATCTATGTGAGAAAGAAGTTTGCAATTCTCTCCTGCAGTCAGTGGCGCATTTCGAGTTTTCCCGATGTGAACCTAGTGCCTACCTCAGAGCTTCCCATCCTCTGAACAATGTCAAGCCTTCATGGACCGGGACTGTGATACTGTATTCGACGCTCGACGCACGCAGGGAATTTCGAACTCGCCCACCCCTCACAAAATCAATACGTTGCCTTTATCATCAGAGGGAGGGTTTTTCCCTCCGCGATCCGAATCCTGAAGTTCTCACGCCGAGGCTGTATTGAGTAGGTCCATTCCATCTGGAACACAGACGAATACTATGGGTGGAATTCGAATTCCGCTTTCCGCATCTCCAATAGACGTTCCGGTTGAGAGACTCCTCCCTCGATTTTTTATCGGAAGACTCTGAGGTACACGGAGCAGACACCTGCCGACGCACGCAATCCGCCCATGGTTCATGTGCGGAGTCATTGAATCGCGCATAAACTCGCGTCGCTGATGGAACCCCCTCGATTCGCCGCTGTACTCGCCAGGAAGCTCATTCGGGAATATCCAAGCTCTATCAAGTCGGTGACCAAGAAGCCATACAAGCGAGAATTCTCAATGAAGTTCCATATTGATATCTCCTTCCATGTTTATTTGAATCCGTGTTCGTCCAACATTCGGAGTGCATTTTCCATCCGGTTCCGCGATTGATTGAAGTTTTCCTTCATGTTCTGAGGTACTCCCGAGGTTCCTATGTTTTGTCACACTGCTCAATCGTTTTTCCAACACTCTCAGACAAGAATATGCCAATATATATATTCTCATGGTTTCATGTATAATATATATATATATAAATTGATCAATGAGTTAATGCATCAGTTGAATAATTGCCGTCCATAAAAAAATATTGGTTCCGCCGGATAATTAAAGCAGCTTGAACTTTCTCGCGCAGCCGGTTTTCTGCTGATAAACTCCCGCCTGATAATGTAATCAAAGTCGATTGGCATTCCCTCCTGATATCGAATGTCAACTCTCGCTCCTATTCAGGAGTCAGATCTCACGGAAATCTCGAAAACCGGCGGAGGGCCGGACTCAGGTTGAGTCTACGACTTCCGCGAAGGATTTTTCAATCGAGTCGAAGGATGTGTTGTTGTTATTCCCCCTGTTCTGCCTCTCTTGGCCTAAAATCAGCGGGACGGAGAGGCAGAGTTCTCTCTAAGTGTGGGTTTTCGATGCGGGGCAATCGAGCGCAGCGAGTCAAGAAATTCCCTACTCAGGGAAGGGGGAGAAAGATCTCCGATCCAGCTCCCTTGGACCCCTCGAGTTTCCACCGACTCGTCTGACGCGAGTTTGAACGCCCGGCCATCCTCATTCGGAAGATAAAGGGAGTACACCCAAATATTCGGGAGAAACTCATTTCTTCTTCCGGGTCCTAGGCCTTCGAGTCTGCCGAAGAGAAGCCTGGATTGGGCAATATCGACGCTCGCTGACTCTGTCTTGTACGAAGTTCGGTTTTCTGCTGCGTCAACAAGATTACGTCCCGCTCATAACAATTTACCAGGTCAAGTTAGTATCGTACCTCCTAACTCCTTCTCGTAACTGCACGGTCTCCCATGGTCGCCAACCATTGGGTATATTATGACGACAAATTTCTCTGAACGAACACTTTCTCCTGAATCGCACTCTCCCATAACTTCACTACCACTCGCTTTGAATGTGTATTCTGTTTATATTATGTCATTAAATATATTTACAATCACATCGATTCACGGCTATTTACACAAGAAGTCCCTGCCCCTCGAGGAGGTGAAGTAAGAGGATGACAGCCACGTTTCATGGACTACTAGGACTTTCTTGGATAGCTCGGTCGGCGAGCTATCCAAATGGTATGGGAAAGAGAGCGATCCCGGAACGACAATCAGCCCCGTGGAATATAGACACTAAAGACCAAATCTAAGATCCTCTCAAACCAGTGCGCACATATCTTACTCACTCGACGCTTATGAAGTTGATACGCATTTCCGTTTCTGCCGACCTTCCAGGTCTTAGTCACTTACGAAAAAATGAATTTAGAGATTCTCAAATTAACATGAATGCTCCGGAGAGGATCAGGCGGCCGAACGTCGTTAGTGCGGAACCTTGCATAAATAGTAATCTGCATGTTGGGTGAACATATTGTTACTAATGACTTTAGGCGCTCCTGCCGGTTCCCCGTACCGAGCGAAGAACTGAGTCGGTGTGAGCGACCCGATGAGACAATTCTCGAGTTCATTTTTCCAGAGAAGATTCTCCGCTGCATATTCCCCGCCGCGTGATACGACTATTCATAATACTGAGGTGAGCTCTTGAACAAATAAAACATCAGGGACAGAAAATGGCAAACTCCGACCAGTGAGTGAAATAAACGTTATTCCTTCGCTAATATAGTTCAGATCATCGATGGTTTGTCACTCCTCTCCGATCTCCGTCACCTCTCGGAGCCTATTCGACTTGAGAAAATTCTGGTGAAGAGATCGCTGGCTCAAAATTCCATTGATCTTTTTCTCGATTTTCGAAAAAACGGATGTGAGACTTGGCAGCGGGATCGGGTTCGAGCGACACAAATGATCATGCGTGACACGGGACCCAACCTACGCGTGATCATAGAGACGAGATCATACGGAGAGCATCACATATCTTCCAACGGTCGGTCGGAAGGCAGCAGTAGGTTCTTCTCTCGAAAAATGCGTACCCAGCGCCTCTGAGCTCGGGAAGCTCGGCCATCCCCGCCTACTGTTCTACGTTTTCCTCCTTGATATTTTGCGCCCGCGGCCGCCTGTTCCCCCGAAGACGTCGTTGGCTTTGCGGTGATAATGTAACATTCAACTGTTTCGCGGAAGACCGCGCTCGGCTCCACCCGACTGAATTCCTATTGTTTTTATTATTGTTGGTGGTGTTGTTGTTGTTGCCGACGACGTTGTTGTTGCTCCTGATGTTGACGCTGATGATGGCATCGCTGTCCACGCTGGCAACGTCATTGTCGTTGTTGTTGTCGTTGGTATTAATGTTAGGTACCCTAACACCCTAACTATCCCTTGTGTTCACCACCTGGACAGTGGGGTTCTTCAAGATACGCTTCTGTCGATAGTCGTAGACTTTTCGACAGAAAAACACGAGGTCGGCGGTCACTCTGCCTGGGTCTGGCAAATACGACTGTCGGGGATTTGGGTTCAGGGGAGGAACGATTCGCGCCACCCGCGACTTCACCCCCTCCTCGAGCTGCTTCACCTTCGAGCGATAGCGACAATACTCCGCAAACGAGAGCACGTAACACTTGTCCTCAATGCATGCGACAGAGTTGTAATCGCAGTGTTTTGACGCGAAAATCTCATCCTCCATATGATTCGAACGTCGACCTTGCTCCGTGTGTTCGGGTCTGGAAATGAACGGCTCCATGAGGCTTTCAGACGGAGCGATCGGGATTGTCGACGTTCTCAACCAGGGCCTAACCGACCCCAGGTTTCTTTTCGCCGAGAATGAGCTAGAGCCTCGTCGGCTCCGAATGAACCCATGGAATGAGTTCTATGCATCGGGAAAAAATTAAGACGACAGTACCCACCTGTAATACCAAAGCAAACTTATCATCATTTCGCCCTCTGGTGTCTGCCAAAGGGAGCCGACCTTAGCGACAAACGGCAGGTCGATAACGCGGGGGCCACTCTTTAGTAGCACGCAGTCTCTCGGTCGGATGATATCTCCTTCCTGGTGCTGTATGCCGTTGTAGCACCAACGAACTTGGGCACCGTACCCGTACTGCTGCTCGTTGCTCGTGCAGACTCTGGAAGTTCGCGAAGAACGCCACCGTTAATCACGAGAATTCGAGCAGGACATTCCGCCGAGGATCAAGAGCAGGGCCCCGTTCGAGGATCCGGCTCGGATATAAGTATTGGGGGACAGGTCGAGTCGCTGCAAAAGTCCGTGCTCGGACTTGCTGAATAAGTCTGTCCTCGAACTCACTTCTTTAGGAATGGTTCCCCAAGCCATGACCAGCCGTGGGGCTGTTTCCTCTTGCCGGGACTGTTTTTGATGGGAGTATCAACTTTGATTCCGGTGAGGACTCCGCTCTTTTTCTCCTTGTCGCTATTTCGTTCCAACTTTGCTACTGCAGATCCGAGCCCTGAAGCTGGAGGAACTTGCATCTTTCCACGTTTCCCCACTGCTGCAGCAGCTCCGACAGCCGTCTGAGAACATGCCATCGAGTCTCCTGACGCCTTCGAACTCGACCCTGACGAATCCTGGATTGTCACGACGGTGATTCTACCGGCGGCGGCGCCGCCCGCGACGCCGTTCGACCGGCTTTGGTTTTTCACGACCATCGGTACCACCACCTCAACTGCAACAGGTTGAATGATTAATATGAGCCATCGCTCGATGCTTTTATCTGACTCTGAGAGTGAGCTCCGGTACGAGCCCGTATCGCATCGCGATCTATCGGAGTCCGAATCCGGAGATTTCTTCATTCGGCGAATGCATACCAGGGGGAGTGTTTCGTTGGAGTTGAGGTGGCTGCTGCTGCTGCTGCTGGGTTTGTGCTTGGACACCACTCGGTCCTGGCCGGTTCGGATACGTGTCTCCGGTTCCGTTTTCTTGCCTCGACTCAGGCAAATGCACGACGAGGTTCCTTGCAGGAACTCGCGGCGTCAGTACGGGAACAGCGTTCGCCGATCCCTGAACTCCAACGAAAGGACCGTTCGGATGAAAGGCGATCGGTTTGTGAATTAGAGGAACCTGAAAACATTTCTACACTGTCAGACGACCGAGAGCCAGCATCCAATTCCAGCATCGATACGACAGCCGCTCCCTCTCAGAGATATAAACAATTATTCCGAAACCAAAGCGCTAACTACACGGAGCCGCTCGTAGTCAACCGAGTAGAAAAGGAGGACAGACGACAGAGGAGCCCGCAGCTTAGAATGAGCGAACTATACAAACGCTGAAGCGACGGCCGCCATCGCTCGCTGCTGAGATGACGCATTGCCGGAACATGTCGACTAACACTCGAAAGTCGACGGCGGTTTCTATACCTTATTAGATAACATGATTATATTCTAAATCGAGTGGAATACCCGATCTCTTTCACTTATTCAGCACATGAGCAGGTTGTTTTCGATTGCTGCTGTCAGGTGCTACCTCCGGCTGAGGAGACTCTGTCGGAATGTGACCAATCTCACGTCTCTATTCCATCGTTCGCTCGTCAGAAGCGGCTTCAACTCGTGACAGTTGGGATGACGGAATCGAGTGTCAAAACAACGGAGTTCAGTGTTCGATTCTTTCGCATATTCTCTGAGTCGGTTTGACACCGGCTTGGAATCGGATACAATTCGCAGAACGGTCCAGAGCTCGACACGGGAATGTACTGTTTGCTCGCGAGATGTCTGTTTTCCGTCGTCTGCTGCTTCGAAGGTATCGAATCTACCAAATCAATAAAAAGATGAATTCTCCCGTCGACTTCAACACACCTGATAGTAGGTAGGAGTCAGTCCGAAAGATGCAGTCGGCTGAACCGATTGTTGCACAGCTATGTGTGGAGCCGCCACGAGATAACCACCGGGATTGACATTCATGTTCGCATTCAGGTAAACCGTATTACTCTGTAGCTGTGCTCGAACCCCTGAAAGGGAGAAGGCTACTCCGATGAGCTTAGAGAACTCGGAGATGACCCCCTGTACCAATATCGAAATTCGATGGTGAAAGCGATATCTCGCCCCCCTCCGATGGGTTTTCGGAAGGCGTGCCCCCCGTGCACGAAGATCTCATCAGAAGCCGAATGAGATCGACCGAAGGATGCCGCTGTCTGGAGAGAGACTTCGCCAGTGAAATACCTTGTGGATTCTGCGCGTTGACGGCCGTCGAGGATGCCAGACTGAAGGTGGCAGCTTGATTCTGCAGAGGAACTTGCTGCGGGGGATTCAACACCAATGGGGGTCTCGTCAACAGGGTGAGATTGTTGCCGCCGCTGGTGCCGGGTTGACCAACTCCGAGCATACTGCTGGAAACAGTACTGGTGGTAGAGTAGCTGTAAGTCGAAGATCGAATAGATGAGATTTGAAAATCTCTCGAAATCCGAACGTGCATCTCCATATCGAGAAAGGCCCGCGTGCCTCGACTTCCCTAACCGAAGGATCAAGCGCAACTTACGAAAAAGTCCTGGTGACCTGAGCCTCCGTAACGCTCGTCGATGCTAATTGGGATACTTTGGTTTCCACGGTGTTGTTGGTCTCCTTGTTCGCGATTTCTTCCAGTTCGCCTTTCTTGGGAAGCTTTGGTCTGAGGGCTTTTGGTGGACTGCTGGAGGTCTTGGACGTTCTCATTTTCCTCCGTCGGATCTTCGTCGTTTGGACAATTTGAACAATCTCTTCCTCTTCCACCGTAGAGTTCTTCTCCTCTTCTTCGATGTCTTCGATCTTGATCACACTACCAGCTGAAACTCCCGCTGAGCTCGGGCTGGTACCACTTGTACTCGGCTCCGAGCCCGCTGTTGCGGGGGTCGTCGGAGGGACAACAGGTGGCTCTTTTTTCTTGGGACGTTTCTCGTCGTGACACAAACTTGCCGCGAGAATCGCCTGGGCGTTGAGAGATGCCATCCGCCGACACCGACCGGGAATCGCGACTGTCATCATCTTCCGGTCCACTCTGGGACTCGAATGGCCGTTGTTTGTTGTTGATACCGCCTCGATGGTGACGTCGGAGTCAGTGTCTACTTCGGTGGTCGGTTGCGAGGAACCTGCGGAGGACGTTCCTGGCTATATTCTTCGGTTTCGCGATTCTAATAAACGTTTTGAGAGAAACTCCGCAGTTCTTGCGAGTCGGCGCGAGTTTTCGGTTCCTCTCCGACCGAGAAGCCTCTCTGCGACTCACCTGTGGACGCCGGGGGAGCAACAACTTCGTTCGACACTTCCGCTGTCGAGCTACCGAGATGAGAAGTCTCTCCGTTGACGATTCCATTGCTGACCATGTTCAACAGAGTCGGACAACTATTACTCGTAGCATTGGAAGTTGCCGCGACGGAATTGTTCGTATTGGAACTGGATGAGGTCGCGTGCTGCGTGGATCGATTTGTTTCATTTTCGTACATTATGTGCACTTTGGCCATTGCGTTCAGGCTGGCAACTCGTCTGGAAGAAAGTCCGTCAGATCAGATGCGGACGTAAGGGGAGCGCCGCGTCGGTTAAACTCAGCAAAGAGAAGTGTCGAGCGTTGCTTGGAGTTCACGATAGAAATCAAGTTCCCAGCAAATCGAATTTCAGAATGATGTCCGAGACACCCGAGCTAGGGTCTCTCGCCCACAGCTCTCTCCGATTACCGATGGCGAGATTCCGGAGGGGTTCTTTTTTTCGAATTTCATAGGCATTGTTCGCCAAAGCGAGAGAATCATCTCCGACGCGGCGGAATTTTTCGTGAGGCCCGGAACCTGAATCGGTTCTCGCGGACGATGAATGACAATAGACTCCCGGCAACGTAAAGGGAGCGATCGGGCTTAGGCTTACCGAGGCAGACAAGTGAGAACTTCAGTTCCGAAGCCCCATCCGTTGGCGGCGACGGCGCTCCCGACAACATTTCCGTCTTTTGCAGGATCATCTCTACGTTTTTTGTCGTCCTTCGCGGTCCCGTTGGTGACCGGCTTCTTTTTCTTGACATCGCTACCGACTGATTTCCTAGTCTTTTTCTCAGACGGAGCTCCGCCTAGAGCCGAACCAGCAAATTTCTTTTGCTTGTCCTTTGATGACTGGAAAAGAGTATTTCTTTCAGTTGTTCCCCTCTGGACTTCGATTCGAAGCCCCTCCTCGGCCCGAGACTGCCGCTCGATCTGCCCCTTCCTTCAATGACGAGGGGGGCGTTCTCTTCTGCTAACGATAACTGACCTTGGATTGTTGAGGCGATGGGCTGAAGGAAGCTCCGTCCTTCTTCTTCTTGAGCTCCTTTAGCTTAAGCTCCTTGAGTTCCCTGACTGCCGAAGCGGTCTCCTTCTTCTTGGACATCGGCGTTTTTCTCAGCGGTGCTAAGGAAGCTGCCTTGGAGTCCTTTTTCTTTTTCGGGGGTCCCTTGATGTTCTGTGCGACTCCACTGGGTCCTCCAGCTCCCCCGAGCCCTGAGAACCCTTCATCCTTCTCCTGAGGTTTCATCTCAAGGAGGGATTCCGACGAACGCCTTCATCGCGAAGCCTTCGAGCTGAAAGCGATCCCGAGTAGAGATAAATTAGAATCCTGCAGAATCAGAGAGCCACCCTGGAATCAACGACGAAATGACACTCGAAGGAAGCGGGCACGGACGCGGGCCGAGCATGAAAATTGGCATGGCAATTTCGGGCCGGAAGCGACATACTCGGGGAGCTCTCTCGATTAGTCGCAGTGAAGGCCCGAAGATCCGATCGATCTTGGGAATGCAATTAGGACCCCTAATCTGAGCCGAGTTGAACAGCGTTTCCGAATCGCCCCCTCACCCATCAGAAGAAGAGTCTAAAAATCATTGGAGCAGTGCGGGCTATGTTTGTTGGCTCGGAGCTTTCGGAACTGGAGTGAACACCTGACGTCTTCGGCGTCACCGCCGCCTTCAATCTGCTAAGCCACCCGGAAAAGCTGCGGCCGAAGCTTCGCGACGTTGAGAAAATCTCGTTAAAGAAAACGGCTCCCGATGGTGGAAGTGTTTCGCAGAAGAACGGCATCTGCCGTGAGCCACTCCAACCAGAAGTTGTAGTGGACAACACAATCGAAACCTCGCAGAGCTGTCGCCTCCTCTCGACAGTGCCTACACTCCGGCGTGATTTCGCTATACAACATCGTATTCAGAAGGAATTCCTCTTGGTTTCAACCAAGGACAGGGCCGGAGCTCTCGGACTGAATAACTTCGTGCTTGCGGGAGCTGTCGCCCTCCCTCCTCCCCCTGAATGTCCGGGTCGGGCTCGGATCGCCCAAACTACACTACTATCTGGGGGCGCGCTCGCAACCTTTAGAAATTCCTCTTCGAATGAGACGGTCAAGACTCGAGAACCCCCTACGCGCTGGCCGATCAAAGAACTCCCGCAACGATCTCGACCCGGGGATTTCGCGATCGAGATTATAAATCCTTCCGGATTCCAACGATCTTCTCGGAAGTCCGGATGGTTGAGGGAACTCAAAGAGAAGAAGTTCCGCCCATCAATCTATGAACTAGGTCAAACTAGCTAGCTCTCGATCACAAAATACCAAAGTAATCCACCATCCACAGATACAACGGGGTCTTGGTCGAAGCTCGACTTCGAAAGAGAAGTCGCACCACCGTGTTGTGCCGGAAGTGCTCCGACCGATGGTTTTCGAGCATTTTCCAATATTTTATCACGGAACAGAGAAATCGCCAGACGGAAACACGACAGCAGCAGCGGTAGAGAAGTTGTCGACGACCAGCACGTTCGTATCATCAAAAACAGGGAAATTAAATGGTGGCGACGTCAACCTTTTTCTCCCGCGGCGTCGGGGCCGTCGGATGACAGATTCTCTAAATTGACTCGAACCTTACTCCGCACTCGAGGAGAAAGCCGAAAGTCCGACTACAGCTGACAGCGGACCTCGAGCGACTTTGAGATGTCACCAGAATCTAAGCCGTGTCACTCCGGGATGAACTTTCACTCCGGCCTCGCACCGTGTGTCTCATCGTACAATCGGAAGACCAGGAGCGGAGTAAGATCCGTGGAGGAGCAGAAACAGGACGGATACATGAACGGATTGAATCCCGCGGAACTGAGGGCTATAAACTCGGTTCGATAGCTACGTGTGTGGGTCGGACGAAGCTCGCCGTGCAAGCGAACGAAGGAGGGCGAACCCGCTCCTGCCGCCTAGTGTCTTGCGAGCCCACTCGTTCACTTGCGTGTTCCTTCGTTTACCTACCTGCCCGATTTTTTTTTTCGTGGAGCGCTGCTCTGACCCGTCGTCCCATCGAATTGAGGATTGCAACTCACCGTCGCAAGCAAGGCAGCGGATCTTTGAGGAATCACATCACTTCGTCTTCGGTTGCACAGAACACATTACCCTGAGTATATTCGTGCGCTCCTGCAACATCTGCACTCGTGCCCGCACGAAACCCTATCCTCGCTGAATTTGACACCACGAATCCGATCCGGAATCGCCAGCCGTCTGGCTGGACAGTTGATTTTTAGCTTTCGGTGTCTGTCCGGCTGGCCGGACGACTGGTTGGCTGACGGACTGACTGACTGCTTGGTCCTTCGGTCGGTCCGTCGGTCAGACAGACGATAAGCAATGTGTGCTGTGGAGGAGAAATGGTAGTAGAAAAGCTTCACAATGCGTCCGCGAGCACAACTAGATCCGGCGAGGGCTCTCAGCGGCGGCGGCGGCTGACGTCCGCCACTATAGAGGATCCGCTGCTCCTGGGTAGAGGGACTGGAGAGGGTTCACCCGTATCTCGTTAACCACATTCAGCGAGATCTGAGAATCTGTAAGAATTCGCGAGCACCGTGTACGATCCTCAAGACCTGGATCGCCATAGAATTCGACGCTGCGGAAAACACCCATGGCCGAACGCTTCCGCAGAGCTTCGAGCCCGAGGCTAAATGCAGTGGACGACATCGAATTCGACTCGAGGGGTACGAATTATTCGGAGCTTTGGAATTCTCAAAAACGTGCGGGGGAATATACTTGTCCTGAAACCCCAAATCTCTGGGTCTTCGACGGACGGCAGATGTCGATGACCCGAGATCCGAGTAAGAGCCACGCTTCTCGGGATCAGGGATCTTAGGCCGAGCGGTTCCCATCGCCGGGATTGCGGCGTATTTTATCCGCGCGTCGACACTCATTGGGCGAATGAAATTCGTACGACAGTGAGCGGCTGAATCGCGAGGACCATGAGCCCTGCGCAAGAATGCGGAAGGGGTTCCAGAGAATCATATGATTTCTAGATCAGCTGATATCGTTGTCATGAAACAGTAGGAGTATCCTGGGAGAAAATTGGAGTCCCCACTCGTAGTTCCCGACGCCCCGGTCCCAGATCGATCGCGAGATGAAGCGAGGATTCGGCATTGCGAATCCGATTGAATTTTTCCTTAAGACTTAGGTTCGGATGATGGCGCGCGCAAACCCGCCCGGCCATGATATCCCTCCGCCACTAGTTTCGTTATTGTATTGGCTTCCAACGACGCGCGAGCGGCGAACACCGAAACTTCCATTAACTCGGGAAACCGAAGTTTGTGACGTAGGTATTTCTCGTCCACTGATCTTTCGGAAATTGATCGTTGTCGGTCTCATTAATTCCACGGAATTCCGTCATGAGGATGGATATCCCGAGAATGGCAATCCCATCTGAGTTTCTCCTGGTTTCTTTGCGCTGATGTCCGAGCCTAGAAAGACAAAAACAGTTCGATACGATGAATCAGAATTCGTTCGTAATTCACAGAGAGACCCCAGAGAGTTCCGTATATCGTTCCACGCTGAAGATGGGGGAATTGGATCCGTTGTTCACGAAGGCCTTGAGACTGCTCCATTCGCGTCCCAGGGAGTCGGTCGATCAGCTGGCACAGCTCATAGAAGACGTCGTAGCTCAGAAACATGGTCCGCAAGCTCAAGCAACCATTTTAGCCGCAATCAAAATAAATCCCCCAGGCAAAGCCGTTGCCTCCGCAACAAGTACGTCGATTCCGTCAATGTCGTGTGATAATTCCGGCTCAATCACTGAAAACTGCCAACGAACCCTGTCTCCTGTGCCTCAATCCGGGAGGTAGAGGCTCCGGTCGGGAGACAGATCCTTGAGAAATTGACTGTAAATGAGAGATTGCGTTGCAGGAACCGACGAACGCAAGAAATCCAATAGTTCTTCGTCTTCCTCCTCCTCAACGGAGAAACGTGATAAGATGAAAGACTTCATGAAGAAAAAATCCTCGAGCGCTTCATCCTCGTCTTCTATGCCGAGCTCGCCGTCGCACAAAGTTTCTTCCAAGCCTTCTTCCAGCTCATCTTCCTCGTCTACCAAGGCTAAATGACATACAGCCAACAACCAGAAAGGTTTACCTGAAGCCAAGAAGAGGCCGAGAATGGAGGACCTCTTCTAATGGGTCCCGGATTACAAGCCTCACTGGTCAGGCTCGGCGGTCGGACTTCGATACAGTCGAGGACGTGATAGAGATTCGTAGATGTTTCAATTTGTTGGCTCTGATCGAGAGCTTCATGGATGCTCGATCGCCATCAGGTGTCAGCTCCCGAGTGATCTCCATCCCCATGTATATTACGACGATTGGGATATCAGACCGCGGAATGGGTTCTGACTATTATACAATAATTATTGTATGGAATGATCAACGGGCTGAATGCGATGGCTCGAGCGTTAGAGTCGGGCGTCAAGACCAGCGATTTCTCCCGACTCCCTGTCTTGCATTTACGCAGTCTGAGGACAGGCTCGACCATCGACCACGGTTTCTCACAGATACGCGCGGGATACACCCCTTCTGATAATCTCGCTACACAAGAATCTAGATATCGAATAAATGATCACTCACGGACCATATGGATACCAATGCAGGGCTCAGGCTCAGGAACGCCGCCTTCTTATAGAAACTTTCTGTTCATTGGAAGAGATCGGTCGCTTTATTTCACCAGTTGCTTAACGGAACACAAACATTATATTTACAAGAGAATCAATCATCATCGCTTCCAGCTTGCTTATCCCAGTCCCGCATTTTTGAATTCATCATGAAGTCGTCTTTCAGCGCTTCCCACTTAGACTCATCTTTGCCTTTTTTCTTCTCTTGGATTTTATACAATGTATCCATGAATCGCCCCTTCTTATAGCGATGGTCTTCGTCGTCTGAAGAATCTGCTTTCTGCTTTGCTCTCTGTAAAGTAAATTATCAATTATTATTCTCATCATCGACAATCGAATGACAACCACAGGACCCCCAGTAATTCCTGACATCGATTGAGAACTGGTGATAATTTCCGGGCATTGCAGACCAGAGGGGCTCCCAGAGAGACTTTCGAACCTGTTGCTCTTGGTGCTTGTTGACAGCATTGAATAGCTGCACCACTCCCTTTGTGGCGGTTCTCAGTAGATTCTTCTCATACGGATCTCCAGGTTGAGCTTCCACCAACCCATAAGTCAAACGCTCTTTCTTCCGCCGTATTTTGTCCAGAACGGATTTCTTCTCGGAGGCTGCTTCGTCGCTTTCAGAGTTGTCATCTTCATCCCCCTCGGACACCTCTTCTTCGTCAACAACCTTCCCTGAGGATTTATTCAGTACCTCGGTTAAGTTCGAGGAGATTTGATCCATCGACATGGTCGGTTCGTTCTCTCACAATTTCCGCTTTCTTACACCTGATCACCTCTGTTCCACTTCATTCTCAGCTTGTCGACACCCGCATCACGACTACAGGACTCATGCAATGATGCGGTAAACGAGTCGTCTTACCTTCCCCGTCAACAATTTTCATGGGTTCGCGCGCGATCCGTTTCTTCGGTCTGTCTTTGCCGGACGCCGCCAACTCTTTCCGACGTTCGATTTCGGCATCTTTCCGCGCTTTCGAGAGGACCACCGTCTTCTTCTTCTTCTTGAGTTTGGGATTTTGCGTGAGAACTTTCGCGAACACGTTAGCCCATCCTTCGTTTCCGCCCACGAGATCATCGCGCCCCGCTTGCTGAGGGATGAAAGAGCTCGTAGAACCGGAGCTCTGTCCAATGTCGAAGGAGTGTTCGATTCCAACAACTCCTCAGTCACACCCGAGCTTAAACTCACCTGCTCCTCGTCGCTCGCGCTCCCTAAAGACGCGTCTGGGTCCGAATCTTTGACAGCGGTTTCCGCCATCGTCTCCAAAACGAACTAGACTGTTCGTTTTGCGTGGCTGCGAGCTCCGTCGATCCTGTCCCGGCACGTGCTCCTGATGGCCTTCTTTCTCGCGCTGATTTGTTGTCTAAACACAGCAGACGGTTTCGGGAGAGGAATCGCTCTCAGTGACGCTGCTTGGTTTCCTCGGGCTGCATAACGACGGGAGGTATTCCTTTGCGAAAACCTTGTATGCTCGATTCCTGTCGACGGTCAGAGTGTTGCAGAGGTATCGTTCTCGCTGCGTTTGAGTTTCTTATCCGACCCCGCCAGTCCGAGACCTCTTTTCTGGAAAGCGCAGCGAGTGGAAATCAGAATACGACTCGAACTCTGGACTGCTCACCATTGCATGTGAGCTCCCTGTGCCCGAGGCAAGCGACACATCAGCCCATGGACGACAAATGACAGCCATGGAGGAAGTTCCAGAGAGTCTCCGACTCCGTGAGTCCCCGCCCAGAGGAAGCCGCTCGCGCAGAACGGTCCGTCCTATTCGCTGTATGAACTGACGCATGATCATACCTCACTGTCAAATCTCTAAAGATCATCTGTCCGTAGGCTCCTCTGAAGTGTAGCGACTGCCAGGTGACGTTTTCGACACAAACGAACTTGAACAGGCATATCAGGAAGCTTCACCCGGGACTCGTGAGGTGTTTCATATGTGATGGCGAGGTGTGTTCTTAATTCGAGTAGGGACTTCGTTATGGGAGCCCGAAGATTCCTGAGCGCGCTATGTCTTCAGTGAACTATTCTCACGTCCGCAGGTTGGTACGAACATAGCGAAACACCTCAAAGAAGCTCACGACACAGTTCTCAAATACGTCAAGTTGGTCTTCAAGAGTGAAATCCGTAAGCGAACCTCGAGGCGAGAGTTATTGCCGAATAAAAGCTTGCCGTAGAGAAACCTTGTAGGAAAACTAGCCCCCATGAGAGAATCACGAGCTGAGCATTTCGATCCTACAGATTTCCAGCTATGGAAAGTGGAAGAGGAGAAGCGTTCCGGAGCTCAATACGTCAGCACATCGGGAACAAAGAAGACCGCTTCCTGCGTAGCGAAGAGATACTTCGTATGCCATCGATCCGGAAATTTCCAATCGAGGATTCCGGACGAAAACCGGGTGAGGATGCCTACGCTGTCTCGACAAAAGTAAATGTTTCATCGGAAATGTCTCGTCGTGCCGCGGTGCAGTGTATCATGCAGGGCATGCACAGAATAGGCTCTGCACAGAAAGCGATGGAATAACAATCCTTCATATCATTTCTCCTTCCGGCCTGCAGTCACAGAAAAAACGCCGGGCTTCAGTGCGTTGCGGAGTCAAATGCCCAGCGAAAATGACATTGACCGTCGATCCCGCGGGAACATACATTGTCGAATATCAAGAAACCCACCATGGGCACGACCCAGAAGTCCCGAAGATTCAAGATGCTCCAGGTAGAATTTCCCTTTCTCGAGCCACCGAATTACTTTCTTCCAATCTATTCATTGTGGAGGCCTCACTTCAATGAGGAGATCGACTGATTCGATTGCATCATTCTCAGCCGGCAGCAAACCCTTAGGATTCTTGGAGACCATTTGGGAGCTGAGAAATTCTCCCCGGTGGAAACGATACGAAGACAGGGTTTACATGCATTTCGACCGGAAGCAAGCTATTGTGATGGTCGCCGAGGTTAGTTCGAGAAGGAAATGCGGGTCATGGCGGATGGATAGTGGATAAGAGCCTTCCGAAAAGATGGGGAATCCCGGAAGATTCCGAGAGGATTTATCTTCCAAACTTCGGCGACAGTACCCGGAGGAGCCTTCGATCCGAACGACCTCTAATGTCTCGGCTTATCTTCTTCCCTTCTTACACAGCTTGCAGTGGTTCATTCGGAATTCCTGAGACCCTGTTTCTTGAGCACGATCCTGTTCCATGAAACGACGGTCCCAACGGTATACGTACGAGGCGTCGAAATTTGTGCGGAATCTCTCCGATGCGGGGACTTGACATCGGATACTGGTTGTTTCAAGTTGATCCTCACAGTGATCAACTCTCCGAAGTGCCCGGGTGTTGCAGACCAAGGAGAAGTGGTCTTCGATAGTACAATGGGGTGCGTTGTCATTGATATTCTATTGAAGAAGTCATCCCTCCCGAATTATGAGGTCGGCATCGATACACAGCTTCCGAGCTGTCGCTCATATTATTTGTTCACATATGTCCCACATTCTAGATATCTGGACTCGACGAATCGATGGAGGCACGAAAGCTGTCCGATTTTCAGCTCTGGGGGCAAGACTTGCCCCGACTGCGGATCTCTGAAAACTCTTTTAGATGACATTTCTTTGAATGCTTACACCTAAGTTACGAGCATCGAATCGAACAACCGTGAGTGCGATGTCTGCTGTGAGACATCAATAAAAAAGCATCTCGAGCTTTCCGGACTTTGTTAGAACGATTCGATTTATTCTCTGAAAGTTTCACCACCTGCTCATCGAATGATAGGCGGAGGGAGCCATACGATTTACTGTTTCCTAAGCGAAGCTAGAGTCTCCTTGTGTTTCTTGATGGACTGCTCGTGCTGCTTAATCTGAAGCTCGTGCTGCGCAATTTCGTCCTCGAGGTGTTTATGCAAATTCGCGAGCTGCTCTTGCTGCAGCTTCCTGCAACAATCGCTCTCGTCAAGAAATGCTGGCACAGATCTGGCGAGATTTCCGTGACTCTCCCGCGCCCTCATCGAGACCAGGAGGGGAAAAGGGTCATCGAACAAACCTGAAGTATTGGTCCTCCTGAGCAGCTTCACGTTTACCGAGAGAGCCTCCAGCGTCTCGTACGCTTCCTCCGGAACCGCCTCCCTAAAAAGAATTGAGAAGCTTTGATCAATCATGAATCGGCGAACTTTGGTGAATCAAGGCGTGCGGGTACCCCGAGAATGTGGGCGACCGGGAAGAAGCGGAGAGAGAGCCGAAAGCCCAGTATCTTCACTGAGTGCGTCGAATTATCCTCTCTTACCTTTCCGGCGCCACTGCCGGATATGCCGCTCATCGCTCGGGTGCCGCTGCAAGAGACGTACAGACATTAGGCCCTTTGGCTTTTCATCATGAGCCTTCATGAACTTGAACCTCCAGCTTCGCAAGGATTCTCTGGGAAGTTTCTTGCCGAACGACCTCTAGAGGTGTCTTATCCACATGCACAGAGCACTGTTTTAAGGAGTGGCTGCGCAAACTGAATCGTCCTGCTCCGTTGAAATCGACGGAATCTCGATGAGCGGATATCGTCGATCAACTTACATGCAGAACGCATTCTCGACATTGAGAAGTTTAGCAAAACTCTTGACTTTCAGTGAGGCCATCGCGTACTGACTTTGACGATCAGGGCCACTAAATGGCGGACACTAGGCGACGGAACAACACGAATCGCAGCCGGCGCAAGTCTTTGAAAGCGGTTGCAGTCATCCGATCACGAAGCTTTGGCACAACGACCCAGCGTCGGCATCGCGATCGAGGCTACGAAAATCGAGAACCGCCTTTGTCGCAGCCTTCAGCTTATTGGGAAATTCACGAAAATACTCATTTCTGCAAGATGGACTGCCGAGCTCGATAGCAATTTTCGGGCAGCTCTGACCGGGTGTATCCTGAAACGTATCCAAAGTACTTGGGATCGCGGTGGGGACGGATACGTGTTCGTTGTTATGTATCCATCGATGATCGATCGATTGGGAGATCTGTCTCTTTTCTCCACTTAATCCCCCGCGGAAAATCCGTCCCCCAGGCAAAAAACGATTGTCTCATAGTCTCCTCTGATTGCGAACACATGGGGCATCAATGGATCGACTTTACGGTTTCTCGGTATGAGGGGACAAGTCCATCTTCCCTCCTTCAGTAGGCCGCATAAGATTTCATCCTCTATTCCCTCTGGGCGCCGAAACGCATAAATTCCGTGAGCCCCTCGGGTCGCCTCACCTGGTTCCAAAGTTCAAGATCCAGAGATCTCTGCTCGGGAAGCGTCGCGGAACTTGTCCATGTCTGCATTCGGGAAAATACTCCTACTACTAGTTCAGGCTCGGGGTTTCTCCCCAACCCTGGACGGGTGTTCGGGGGACGCTACCCACGTACAGCTCCCGCGCTGCACGCATGCAATCAGCATGGGATCCCGTTCAACTGTAATTAGGCGACGCTCCCAAAACAGAAGCGGATCATGCGTCGTGAAGAATTATAAAAGGTCCCAATGACCTCTCTTTCCCTGTGAAGATCCAAGATATCCGCCTCGCTTTGATTGAACTCAGGCAACGTCCACCGTTTGCGTGCCCGCGTCGCACTTATTTATCGGATGACTCCGCCGGTCGCCTTCATCATTGGTCAGTCATGGTCAGATGAATTTCCGATGGCAGGGGAACCCTACGGTTGTTATCCGGGACACTCCGATGAGGTTTCAGAATCCCCGAATTCGTGGAGAGACGCGGGGATGAAGCTCTCTCGATCCACTAAAGTTGCGCAGAGCATACTACTCTTCTCCCCCTGGAAAAGAGGAGAGAAGTCACTTTGTCTCTCCGGCACCTCACTCCGCGCAGGTCCTCCCTAACAAGCTATTAACGGAGAACACGGCTCCCGAAACCCGGTCGGCCCCGCTCTGGGAGTCTGCTTCTCCATTCGCCGGAATGGTATTTCTGGAAGTACCCAGAGCTTCCCCGTGAAAAGCTACCTCCCATAAAGGAAAAACTCGTCGGCTGCCGGCTCCCATGCAGGGCTCGCCGATACTCGATTCACGGCTGAGGCCGGTGTGTGGCATGTCATTCGGAGTCACCTCAGGAGCGACACCCTTCTCAAACTCTGCGTATCTTCAGGATCGTCAGCGGGAGAATTCGATTCCGAACACCCGAATTTCAGGTCCCAAGGCTCAGCATCCGAGAAGTTCGAAGGGAAGTTGATCTTTGCGAAAGGGGCTCCTGATCTAGCGACACCGCCGCCGAGGCGTCTTGTCGGTCTCTTTTCAGAATACGTGATCAAAGATCCGAGATCACATTCGGCGAATCCCGCTCAAGACATGTTCGGAATCAGGATTACCTAGGTATCAAAGAAGAACTTCTACGCGACAGGAACGATGCGGATCCCCAGAATGGGAATCTACATGCTCTCTTACATGCAGTATTCTTCCCCGCGCCCGTATAAGACCCCAGCACCGGCTCGTCGACATATGTACGTTGTATGTCGATGCGATATTGTTTCCGGAACGCCATAGATCATAGAGGATAGGGTCTCTCCACACAAATCGATTTCCCGATCCTTGTCCGCCTGATGTTCGTAGGGAGCAAACGAAAAAGAAGACAGCGAGGGAAACGAATATCCCTACCTGGATTGCTTTCCATTGACATTGGCACTTCGCATGTCGGGTCGACTTTTTGTGGATGACGAGTAGACCTGAGCCACCGAGATAGAGTCGGGCGACAAGATCTGAGCTCCGCTCAATTCAAGAGCGGAGATCACTCAATTGTTGAGTCGGAAATATTCAACCGGCAAGTTCGCAAGGGGTGCCAGAGGATCGATCGGCACAGCCGAGTCGGGACCCACAGATAGAACTACGGGGTCAAGACACTCTCAAAGAGCTCATCCTTAGGTGGGCGGATACGTGCATCGATGGTCGTTTGTGACAGCTGTACAGAGCCTCATGGGGTACTTACACTCAGATCAGTGATCACGTGATCAGTCTTCGAACTTGGACCCCCACTTTAAAGGTCCCACACTGGAAGGGCCTCCCTCAGCGTCCGTCAGGACTCCTTGCACAAAAAGTCTTCAATGATGAGGCGTTTGCCTCAATTTTCGCCGTACGTATCCTGGGCTCGTGGCCCTCACGTGGCGATGACTCTCGGGAGCAGTAGCAGGATCTTGAAGGCGCTGATGCCCTGGAGATCGAATCGACTATTTTTCGCGAGCGTGATATACATACATATGATTTGAGCGCCAGAGATTTTTCACGGTCACGGTGTCGCGACATCCGCGCAGCAGCTCCGTCACAGAAATTCATGAAGCTCTCGCGGTCGGTCACGCCCCGAGAACGCCGACTGTCCCGTAACCATCATTCAGTCCCGAAGATTACTCCTCCGTGGGCTCACTTCCCACCGCACCATCCATCGAATCTGTTGCTCATTCGACGGAAACACTTTCTTGATGGAGTGGTGCGACGTCGACCTGAACGGGAAGACTGAATTGTTGATTATAAGCTCCGCTGATGTCCCAATCATTAGAGCCGGACTTTAATCGTTGAAACTCGAAGTTAATAATCTCACTTAGCGGGAGGCGCCCAGGAGGATACATCATCAGCATAAATTGAGTGACGGAGCGGGTGAACGCGAAGACTATTCAGCATCATACGGTTATAAACGAACACGGGGAAGGAGGGATTCGAGATGCCCGAGTCGAGTAATTTTTTCGCTTGACTGAGATCTCGGATTACGAAAAGGAAACCGTCAGATCTCTCGAGACTCAGCTCCCGAATCAAGAAAATCACCGGTGTCCCCTCAGCCTTCCGCTGCCAGCGCATCGGAGGTCCCGTCTCAAGCGCTGCGGCTCAGCGCTAGGGGTAATCGTCGTATTTTCCACTCCTATCTTTTACGGCGTCGTCGTGAGCCGACAGAGATTGAGCCTAATCTTATAGCACCGGACGGTCACCGTCGGAGACATATTCCCGAGCCGTTTACCAGTCGCATATAAAACAGGATTAAGACAACAGACAGAGGGAGGGCTTTCCGCTCTCTCGAGTAGGAGGAATGCACGTGGAGCCGGAAAGAAGGTTCCTCGGAACGGTTCGAGGAATCCGCGGGAATCGCGCCATCGTCGGCGAGCGTTCGGCGGGAAGGCTCGGCCCCATTGCTCGAAGGACGAAGGAATAAGCTCGAGGGGGAGAAGGGGAATGAAGGGCAAGAAACTCCTTCATGACGACGCGTCGTTGTCGGATGGAAACGCCGAGCGAGTTAGTCGATCAACGAAGGGAGAATCCGAGTCCTGTCTTAGCTCTCCACTGAAGGACAGGGGAATTACGAATTATCATATCGATGAAGAGCAGCAATATTTGACGAAAAGGAGCTTATTTTACCCAATAAGTGCAAGCTGCCTCTCGCTCCAGTAGAAAAAAAGTTCCCATCGACACACTAAGTCAGAGAGAAAAATCGATCCCACAGTGCGTTCTTCCTGGCTTCTTCTTTCCTTCTGCCTGTCAGAGCAAACTCCCGAGAAGACAGGCCCAGGACTTTTTGTTGTACCGATGAGTTTTTGCTTTGGGTCGTTTTGACGCAAGCGGAAAAAAAACCGCTTGTTTACCGAGTATTTACATTTTAGATTGGGTTCCAAGCACCTTATCTCCTCCTAGTATTTTCGCTTTCTTTCCAGGGCCTTGAGAGGCGGGCCACGTGTGTGTGTTCTTCAAAGGAAGTTGTCTCGACTCATTTGATCGATGATTGAGTTTGGGGATAGAAACTTGGGAAAACAAGGACCGAGCAGGAAGAAGAATGGGAACTCGTTTCTATTTCCTCTGCGGGACCTTTCAATCGCTGCCGCCGCTTGATTGTGAGATGGCGGATCGGTGTTCGGATCATTTTTCACATTTTCTAAACAGTCGCCTGGCAGGACGAGCGAGTGAGAGCCTTGCGGGGTATTTGAACTCGGTGTCTGACTGAGTCTTCACTTTTGGGTGAGGCAGCTTGGCTTTGAAGACACTGTGCCGCAAAAGTCCGCTCGTGATCGATGTGTTCTTTCTTCTTACGCGATGAAGGATTTGGCAAAATGAAGGATATCTTTCTCTTCTCAGGCGATGGCGTGGGCTAGCGTCAGCTTGACGTTGAGCGATCGGGGCATTGATTCAACCCAGCGTGGCTGCTAGTTCATCCGCGACATATTCTTCGGTTTTACCTCGCGGTTCCAGCCGAGAGAGGCACCCGACGAGCATTGGAAGTGTAGCTGATTTGATCCAGTCGCGGGCTTCCCCCCCCCCTCCCCGCGGTCCCGGAAGTGCTCCATCGTCGAAGAAGCACATTGTGGCGCAACCGACCTTCGGAAATACGAAATTTCCTCTCCGGTAAAATCTTTAATCCGCCACCGATTCGATCCAGTTGGATTCGAGAAGGCGAAAGGAAACCTGAGCAGTGGCCCTTCCGGCCTACAAAATAAAACTCGCGGTCTTATCCATATATTTTTTTCGAGTGATTCGGCTGCATGGTCCCATTTTCCTCCGTGGGGAACTCTTGCAGCTCGAGTCCGACATCGCTCCCTCGGTGAAATCAATAATACGGAATCGTCCCCGCACGACGTAGTAGGAAGGGTGTCCGCGATGGGGAGAACTGTCAGAGCAATCGAAAGGGCGGAGCGGCTTCCGTCGGAATTCAGGGATTTCGGAGAGCTTGCACTGATGGAAGAAGTCATAGTTCGAGCGAAGCTCCAATTCTCCGGACTATTGGATACGTAAGTTCAGAGCTCTTCCCATATGATTTTCTACCACGAAGCGAATTCCGTGCTGTCTCGGCTTCGTGTTCCGAGGAAGAACCTCGTTAAATTCCAGCTCGAAAAAAGAGTTTCATCTAGCGGTTTCTACTTTTCCTCCTCGCCGTTGCAATCTACTTCCTGCGGCTCCCATCATCATCCGTTCGCTTTCTGTTCTTCTTTCCTTTTCCGTTTTCCTGCTTCTTTTCAGCTGAATTCTTTTCTCTAGTTGCCTTTGCGGCGTCGGTTGCTTCAGATCCCCCAGTGACGTTTCGTCGCCTGGCGAAAAATAAACTATGGAGAAAAACGAGAAGCGCTCGAGGGGGATGAATCATTGTGTAGTCTATTTTTCTCGCAGCGGAAAAACAGAATGAAGGACTCGCTGAGAATTGGAGCTCCTTCGGTCCGTTTGAGAGCAAAGCCTCTGCGAAACCGACGATTTAGCTGGTGAAGGGCAGGCAAGCCCTTTGTTCAGCGAGCCGGGGTGCTCCTCGATCGCGCGTTCTTCTCATTGGACGCTTCCCCGTATTTTCGCCTTTTTCGCCCCCAACCCTCCGATCTTCAACGATTTCCCTCGTCTCCCCTTCTTCTCGTCTACTTTATCTGCCCCGCCTTTATTTCCCCTCCATTTACCCAACGCTCCAAACATTGAGACGACCTTTTCGACTTCCCAATCGTCGTACGTAATTTCCTCGATGTTTTTCCGCCAACGCCCGGATATTCGCGGCATCGACGTTTCCCTTAGGGTGCGGCCCTTGACCCCTCACGCGGATCTGCCGTGCCGTCAAGACGAATTCCCTTCTGCATAGACAGTGAAAGCCCTCCACGCTTAAGTTCAGAGCCATTCCGTATGCTAAGGACAAACAGAGAGGGGAAAGAGTTCGATGAAAACTCCGGAATGGGCGGATCACGCCGGCCTAACGTCCGCTACGTGTCCCATAGCTCCTTTGGGTACCGGACTCGAGAAGACGCCCAGATGCGTCAAGCCGTTGAAGGGAACTCCTGACTGCATGCGAGGAGGGAGAAATATTTACGCAGAAGCGAAGATATTCACAGGCAGGAGGAGAGACGGTGCGAGATAGAGCAATGACGTCGAAAAATGGGGACGCTCCTCAGGCTGGTCGGTCGATCCCTTCTCTCTCAGTGCGGCTGCTGCTGCTGTTGTCGTCCTTCTCATTTTCTCTATCGAATCCCCCTCTCTCGTCGATGGCGCTACTTCGGCCGCGCTGGAAATCCTTCGGATGGAGAACACGAACATTCGCTCGGGGTCAAATAAAGAAATTTATTGCCGCAATTTAGAAACTTGCGAGCGGAAGGCGAGCGATCGAGGGAGCCCGAACGATGAACACAAAGACAACTGCCTGAGTCTGGTGTGCTGCATGGCCGCCACTGGCGGGGATCGAGAGAATGATAGAATACAGCAGACCGGAGGAGAAAACGTCGAGAAACGAGAAACAGCCTCCCCATACTCTCCACGCGCTCCCAGATCCTCGCCGCTCTCGCTCACTCGCCGCCACCTACCACCCGCATAGGCACAACTCGTAACGGGCTCGCATTAACAGCGCGGGGCCGTCGCCAGCGGCGGCGAACCGACCCCCGCGCCCGGTCGACCGACCGGCCAGTCAAATGCCGCTCGAACGGAAAGACCAAATGAATGGTCAAAGAGGCAGCAGTTGGTGCGTCTTTTCTTCCGACGGTTGGCAGAGTTGAACGAAGTCGAGTGGCTTAATTAACGCAGCGAAATGAAGTACGCTGACTGGGCCGCGGCGTCCACGAGCCCGTCGCCATACGTTCTCGTTTTCTCCCTGCCGGGAAGAGAGGGGGATGAGCCGCAATGAACGTGCGAAGCTTCTCAGCAATTTTACGGCGAGCTTCTCGGTCGAAACTTCTCTCCGAGCGGCAGAACGAATTCGGTCGGCGAGAGACAGCCAATCCAGTCAAGTAATAGATACTCGCTCACGAGACGCTCCTCTCATCCGTCTCTTGGTCCCTCCGAATAAACGGGCACTCGCCGACAGAGGAAACGATCGAAATAAGATCTATGAGCTGTCCCTCCGTTTTTTTTCCATTGTCCGCATTTTTCAAGCCGGTATGATCTTCCTCCGGTGAGTTCTTTCCGATGCGGGTCCTCGCCGTTCCTCTCCACTCAGCGAGTTCGATCGTGGGGCCTGCTCCTCCAAAAGCGACGAGAAGAGTTCACGGCTCTTCGAGGAGTGATTCCGCCCTCAGTTCCCATTCAGCCATTCTCAGCTTCTCTGGGCGATCAGCGAAACAAATATCCGCTTCCCGATCCGACGCAAGAAGGATCAACTTTTACGGGTCACTCTTTCATGACCTGGACTTCGACTTCGTTTGTGAATTGTCAACTTCCGTCGGCGTCGTAGGTACATGCTTTTTTCCTTCAGCAGTGTGATTCTCTGCTCTCGCGCATAAATTCATATAGATCATTAGCAGGGAACTTTGTCCGGAAAGCAGCAGCTGCACTAGCTTGAAAGCTGTCCAAGGGGATCATAACTTCTCCTCAGAATAGACACAGAGCGGGGGAGCATCAGCGTCTTTCCATCGTTCCTGTCGTTCCATGATCTTCAGCTCAGCGAGCCCTCCTTCGCACGTGGAACCTCACTCTCTTGGTGCTCCTTGTCCTGTTTGTCTTGCTCCTCGTCGTCGTTGTCGTCCTGGAAGTTCTGCCTCCACTGCCGGCTGTTTGAAGTACACCATTGCTGCTGCTGCTGCTGCAAGCGGAGTAAACGAACCTCTGTTCTCTCTCAGCTATCAGCTGATGACGTACTGCCCCCGGGGTAGCTGCTGTGCTCCTGTCGCTATCTCTTTATTTATGACTTAGTGGGCAAATTATTGCTGCCGGTCCCTCCACAAAGCTCGCCTCGCTGGCTGGGAGGCAGGCAGACAGGCAGCCTGCTCCGGTGATTCGACGATGCCGCGTTATTTCCCTCCATAGGAGGCCGCCGCCGCTGCCAGCACGAGCGAAGAGCGGACGTCGAACCAATGCTGGAAGATGCTCAACTCGGAAGCACTCGGGGAACGTATTTCTGTTGCTTCGTTCCGTCGCTGCAACCGCCATAATCGTGTTCATCATCAGGGCTATAATAAGCGACATCAACTCCGTTGTTGTACGTATTCGTCTTTGTTGCTGCCGTTGTTGTTGATGCTCTTCGTGCCGTGAAGAATTGTATTCGAGTTTTCCGTGTCATCGTTCTTTTTCCCTCGACATGACATTCGTTGCGCCGACTCGACAACTCGACGAGCCGCCACGGGAGCGGGCAAGCGAACCATTCCTTCTCAAAGGAATGCTGTTCAAAGGAGCGCAGGCTCTGCTTCCGTTCCACTACATCTCCGCCTGATGCAGCGATGCTCGTCCGCTGGTCGGTGGAGTCGTCGACGATCACGGTTCCTCTCACTCACTCATCCAACCAGTCAGGAACGTCGTCCCCCTATGATCATTCGAATCCATGGATCTGTTTACAGGTCTCCTCGGTGTGTTCCACTGCTTTCAACTTCGAATTCACCGTAGCGATTGTTGGATGCGGGAGAAAGCGAACGATGCCGACGGTGCGACCGAGCACATGTCCCGGAACATAATGGGCGGCTCGAGTTCCACCGAGAAAATCAGCTCTGCCGAAATGAGACCTCCAGGCGCCCAATCGTTGTCTTCTTTATCTTTGCGTCGGGAAGAATAGGCTGCACAGCGGTCGTTCGACGAGTAGCCAACTTTCGGAAAGTTCTGCAATCCCACGAGGTAACCCACCCGGTCGCTCGGTCGACGGTCCTTGGGGAGGGTGGCTGGTCAGAGCCTCTTCGGAGAAATCATATACCTCGCCGAGAGTGCATTCCCGAATACGCACAGCCCAGAAAGGAGAATGAAGCTATTCCGAGGCCCATCTGCATGCCCCCACGGAGTCGGAACGGACGGGTTCTCCTCAAACTTTTGAACAACCCACCGCGTAATGTTTATGGATGCTCCGCGAAAGGGTGGGCGGGTGCGTGAAAGCCGCCGAGAGGTCGAATGCGAGCTCGGGAGCCGCGGAAGCCGCACTTCTCGCAGACGTTTATTGTTTGTAGTGCTTCGCTCTAATAATATCGCGCTTAAAGTGCTTTGCTTCACAGGAAGGAAGTGATGTAGTGTTTTTGCGGCACGACAGCGGCCAATTACTACTCCAAGCAGCCGATTATAACCCGCGCTCGGAGCTCGGCATCCTCCAGAGCTGGAATTCCACCGAGTTTCCACCCGCAGAATTCCTGAAACTCGAAATTCTGCAGAGTCGTCCCTCCCCGGGAGGTGAACACGAGTGCGTTCGAGAGGTTTCATCGGATCGGTAGCGCGGAAATGAGCTCTCTGCGATATTATTGGGAGGAGGGAATCTTTCCTGGGAATCGATGGGCTTTCTGGCAGATTCGCCGAGTTCGGCACCGTCGCAATAGACGTCGCGCAAACAATTTCACGGCTCTCGAAGATTGATTCGATTACGGTCATGATGATGAGACTTCAAACGCCGGTTAAGTTTGCGACGCTGTCTAAAAGATGCCGAGACACCTCTTCAGCGGCCGATGAACGTGCGGAGCCTTCAGGTTGTTGACCAGGAAAAGAGAAGAAGAACACCTCCTCGACACAATTATTGATGATCGGCCACCTCCTCCGGAGCGACGAAGAGCCGAGAGGAAGAGGGCGGGTGGGAACGAACAAAAAGCCAACTCAGGGAGAAACGGACCGGAGGCGAAACGCTATCTGCTGATTCCGAGGATTGGGTGGTCACGTCCACAAGCAAAATCGACGCCTGCTCGCCTCCTCTATATATACCGGGCAAGGCGCTCGCTCGCCTGCCCACGCGGTCGATCGTTTGAAGAGGGGAACAGAACTCTAACGGTTGCCTCGCTATTTTTCTCGTCTTGTCTTTTTCCCTCCTCGCTGCTAGTTCCTCGCCGGCTCCTTCGACAAAAGTCCGCCGCGGCCACTCGTTACGATCACCGTGATCCCCGCCTGTTGCGGCCGTCTGGTTCGGCACGGCGATAGTCTCCCTTGGGACCTAACATGGAGACAAAAGACAGAGGCGGGAGAAAAAAGGAGAACGCAGAAGGAACTTCACGACGACAAATGACCAACGGAATCCTTCCCGTCGAGGTCTTTCGAGCGTGGTCGGACAGGGGAAGTTTTCGGGGAGCGAATCCAAAAGATGAAGCTATAACGGCTGAGACCGTTCCCAAACGCCATCGGATGGGGTGTCGGATCCCGTCACGTGTTTCGCCTATTCATGAATTCATGAAGAGAGAGAACCCTATCCGAGAGCGGCAGGGAACCGCGGAATATTTCGTTTCTGCTGAGCCTATGTATTTCTGAAAAGGGATCCAGTACAGGGAAATAGTGACTCCGCTGGGAAGAGTATCGGAGAAACGATTGGGAAGTCCTGGCAAATCCTCGATCGGGATCGTTCACTCGGAACGAACAAGGAAACCATGTCCAGATAAATTGTTTGAATAAAAACTTGTGAGCTATGTATGTCTGTCTCTCCCCTCTTCGACCCCCCCCCGTTCACCTCTCTCCTTCCAGCGAGCGGGCGGTACCCGTAGAGTCCTTGGTGCACGCAGGCAGCCTCGCGCGCAGAAAAAGCTCGAACCAGGCTCGGTTTTATGGAGTCAACAAATCATGGGGGATTTCTGGCTGCCGGCTTCGTTTCGACTTTGGTAGAAGGCAAGCGTTCGCTGTCGTTCTCCCCTTGTTCGCTCCGGCAACGCATTTATTTTTATAGCGAGTCGGCGTTTCCACTGTTGAAGCTTCACTATCGTCGTCGACAGCGTAGCGCTCCTCGTCGTCGACCCCAACTGCCTCCACCGCTACTGGTTCCGTGACGGCTCCGCCGTCACTATCATGGGAGGGGGCTGCGGAGAGGCGGGGGAGGGAGTGCCGGATTTTCGAGCAGCACTCATCCAGCGACTCGTTGTATCGGGAGTCACTCCGCTTCCTTTTCTGTCGGTCTCCTGTTCGTGCTATCACAGGGATTCTTGAAGAACGCCCTTGTTCGACGTTTTCTCCCGGCTCGGATGTTCCCTTCTCTAGCGTTGCAGAGCCTCGTAATGTGATCGAGAGTTGACGTTCGATCGGCCGATGCTTCACCTTTCTCCGCTTCTTCATCTCTTATCAGTCGCTCGCATCTAGCCTAGTTTCGATCCGCGTTCACAGAGTTATTCTCCAATTGCGATTTCGCCGGTCTCGTTCCACCATTCGCACAATCCGCACCGGGACTCAATAAATAATTGCTGCCCCCTATTCGTCATGATTCCCCCCGGTCCCGGCTCGACCTCTAAGCTCGCAGCTCAGAGACTCGTCATGAGCTCAAACAGATTCAAGGCAGTCAGCGACGGGTCTCACTATAAGCTCACCAGCGACGTTTCGCAGGAACTCGCCCAGAGAAATGGCTTCATGTAGTGTCTTCGAATGCGCAGCTCGTGCATGCAGAGGGCTTGCCTCGCTCGAGCCAGGATTGTTGGCTCGGGGCGGTTGCCCGGGCCGTCGGACAAACGGATGGCCTCTCGCTTGATCGGTCGGCCTGCAAGCCCCCGGGGTCTGACCAATAGAATATTAACTCGTCCCGAGCCGAGATGGATGACCGGAGTAATCCAGGCGCGGTCGTTCACTGAATGCCAATGGAGGCCCAATGTCCCCCGAACGCTATTCAGCCATCCCACGGGGCTCTATCGGAATTGACGATTGCGATTGACTTGAAGAAATCATAGTCCGTCCCGACGTCGCCGTCGTCCCGAGAAAGTGCAATGAGGCCCTTACGTTTCAAAGTTCAAGAAAATTTATTGCGTCTGCTCGCCTTTATCGATAACAAAGAAAACACAATTCAGCTGAGGAGACGCCTTCCATCACATTCTTGACCGCAATCAATACTTTGATAGGAATTCCATCATTGGATCGTAAACTAATCGCTTGGCGCTCACCCCCAAGATGAAGTCCACGTGAGTGAATTGGCGTTCCGGAACCTGCGCAGCGAATCGGGAAGACAAGGATTGTATCAGAGAGATACCTGAATCGACAATCGGGAAAACCATGTCCAGATTGGCCGGAGATCGCAAGTCGACAAGAAGCTTACCTCGTAGCTTTCGACTATACTCGGCAGACGTTGCACCAGAATGGCCACATCCTTGGGATCAGCCAGCCAATCATTCGCGCTCCAAAAGAGAGCTACGGGGGTCTCGTGGATGTTCCTGACATCGTATTCTGGCGGAGCTGGTTGCCCATACCTTGGAGAGAGGTGATATGATCATTATTTCCATCATTATGAGCTCATGATCGTACTCCCGCGAAGGGACCCAACACTCCCGATCTGACTTCTTCTTCTTGTTCTTCTTGACTGGGGGCTGCTTGCTTCCGAGGAAAGATCTAGCAGAGGAGACCTTTTACCCTCCGTGGATTCATAGCTGTGCGTTGTCGTACCGTCGCCACGTCGAAGAGGACAAGGAGCAGATTGTAAAAAAACGCATGAAATTTCGGTGCGTTCGTAACTCGTATGCAAGTCCCTGTCACGAGCGCGCTCCACTCAAGGTGAGTTCTGCACTGGCTGCGACCGTGGAGGGAGCTTTAAACGAAGCAATTCCCTTGTAACTCACACCATATTGACACGCAGTCGGGCAGGAAACAGGGCAGCCGAGGAAGCAAGTACCGTGGCATACCAACGCAGCTGGAACTTGGGCGACACCCTTTAATGGATTCCTTTCCTTACTTTTCCGCTTCCCGTTTGAAACATTCCCCAAGAAAGTGTGTTATTAAAACGGAAATGACGGAAAAGAACACTCCGAGTGGGAGCGAACGAGGCTTGAACTCATCGCCGCCGTCGCCGCCGTCGCCAAGCCGCCCGAGCAGAAGCCGCTACTGCCGTCACCGCTCAAGTCGACGTGGAAAGAGAGGAGCCGAGAGATTGTTGGTGGAAAAAAGACGAAGAGTAAGAGGCTACATCAGATATTCAGGAGGCACCGAGAGCCTGGCACGGAAAAAACAAGCCCATAAGGAACGAGGACCTCCTGGGGAGGGGAAATCGAGGAAAAAAGAACGAGGAAGGAATGAACGTTTTAGCCATCTCGTCGCGTGCTGAGGCAACGAGCAAACAGCGAGAACGGGGACCGGGCAAAAAACCGGAGACCCTGGAGCCATAACTCCGATTGTTTCAGTGTCTGTGCGTCGACAAGAACGACTACGACGATGACGGCGACCGTGACAGGGGTTGCTCCATCGCCGAGAGCAACAGCGGGTCCCAAGAACGAAGAATCGGGGAATTTCCAAAATGAAGAATGACGTGCGAAACTCGATAGAGCTCGACGCCTCGCGCCAGTCGCCGTGTTCTCTCGGCTAGGCGTTTCACGTTCCCCATGCCGGAAAGTCTCGTTGAGACGACTGCCTGTGAGCAGCCTTCGCCCGAGACTGATTTGGATGGGGAATCGATTACTCACCTCCTCTTATTCTCCTTGACACCGAAGTCGTATTTCTGGAAACGTCCGGCTTCAACCTCTTGAGCGAAGTGATTCACGTTACGAACCGACGTGCCGGCTGGGGTATGGCTAACGTAAACCGGGATCCTGGTGACGTTCAACTGATTGCTGTCGATGCCACAAACGACGAAGATCGCGTCTTCACAGAGGTCCCGGGTTACTGCGAACGAGCAGACGGTATCGGCCATGGCTTTGAAGAATGGGTTTTGATTGCCGAATTCTCCGCTCCCGAGGAATTCGATTATGAAGTCGATGTCGTGTGCGAAGGGGGCTATATAGCGCACGGGTGAAGTGATCGAGGTTACGTTTGTGACGGGACCCATTGCCGCGAATGCCTTGATCTTCTTTTGATACTCCATTCGAGTAGAGAGCAAGCCGAACATTACGATGGTCCCTTGTGAATGGCCGACGTAGTACAGAGACTCTTTACCTGCACAAAGGGATGGAAACAGAAATTTACAATTCAAATTGACCAATTCCCTTCTCTTCCTTTCTTTCTTCCGAAGTTTCCTCCTCTCTTGAGGAAGAGGTAACTTCGTCTTATTCTTTCAAGCTCATGTAGAATGCAGCTCCCGGTGCGTCTCTGGGAATGAGCGTCTGTCGGCCCGTCCGTCCTTTCGTCCGTCGGTGCGTCCGTCCATCCGTCCACTTGTCTGTTAATGCGACCGTGTTGCACTATTCGAGCTCGAGAAGAACTCTAGAGCAGGAAGCGGTCGGTAGAAACGTCGCGATAAGTTTTCTTACTCTCCCAGAGTTGTTTTATATGCACAAAGCATGCTGTAGGAGCCCATCGGGCGACGTGCGGAAGACTAAGCAGACGTGAACGAACGCCCCGACACGGGAAGGCAGTGGGCCGGCCCTGCGTATTCATCGTGGCCGACACCTCAAAAAAATACAACCCCAGCTGTTCTATAGCCTGTCAAGCGACGACGCCAGTCGCCACGGGCTCGACTCGTTGCGGGCTGGCTCGCTTGTTTGTTTTGCAGAGGTTCCGCGCGAACACTTCGCGGGTCTCCGACTGCTCTCACGGAACCGGGTTTCCTACGCTCGCTGACACGGATTTCCGTCCCGTGCTCTTCAGTCAGGTCATCAACTCGCCGTAATGCGAATATTTGTCGGCCGAGCGACATCTCGCGAGCGATGGAACGCACAAGACTCGAGCTCAGCAACAATGCGACACAAAAGAACTCGCTCGCGTGCTTCACGCCGACAACAACAACACCGGCGACGACAGTAATGAAGACCGCCGGATATTCAGCGAGTGGAGGAGCGAGGGAGATTTGCCGTGTCACTGATCGCGCGGTCTCGGCATGCGCTGCTCGATGAAAACCTGAATGAAAGGAAAACTAAGCGGCCTCGCCACCACAAATATTTCGAGCGTCCTCTATTTTTCGTCGAGATTTGTGAAAGAACCGCTCGCCGTGGCAGATTTTTCCACCCGAGCACCGTCATTCTTCCCTATTATTCGCCTCCATCCCACGGAACGCAACCTCGCAACAACCGCTGTCGCTTGCCGCCAGCGAGCTCATAACGACCGAGCGGCAGAAAAAAAACCGCCCCACCGACAGACGAATGCCTAAAGAACAGCACCGGTCGCTAGAGAGAATGGCTCTTGGCAAAGAACAGTTTGTATTTGCATGCATTGCAGCGTCCGTCCACCATGACAAGCAATGGCCATTCTCGCCACCGGCCCAGCTGCATACACCGTGAAGACGACGCCGACGTCGGCCATCACCGTCAGCCCGAGCTGGGCCCTGCCCCGCAATGGCGGATTTCGGGCGAGTCCCAGTGTTGAACTTGAGATTTGACTTCTAAAGACCGGGAGGGAGGAGAACGCTTCGAGGAGTGAGAGGAGTTGAAGAAAGTGGAAAAGAGGAGAAGAAGAAAACTTGAAAGATTCAAGCATCTGCCATTTGAAACTGCTATGCTTCCGCAGCCCAAAGCCAACGCGATGAAAGCAGCAGACGGAGGTGAGCAAGTTCTAGCAGTAAGTTTCGATCCGAGTACACGACAGGATGGGATCTACGTGAAAGGTGGCACCTGATCGACTCTGGACCGTAGAGTATCGGAGACCGAGATATTCGCGATCCGGCGGCCTTGGAACCGCGCATCGATTGCTCGATATCTGCTCCGACGAGCTCTTACACGCGATTGGAACCGACGCAAGCACCGAGCCATCCGCGGAGACGTTTTCGGAGCCCTGGCGGCTCCAAACGTGAATCGAATCCTTTCCGGAGATTCCCCGCTTCCGCGTCGGGAACTGACCCCCTCGTTCCTCGGCTTCCAGCGTAGCCGTTCTCGTGATTATTCTTCCTGCTATTCGTCCTCAACGCATCTCTCTCCTCTTCTTGGCGCATACATGTACTTCGGAGAGAAAGAATTCGCTCCGCCACCTCGATCAAACGTTGCTCTTCGTCGAGGAGTACGCCGCACGCTCCACATTAGGGCATGGGCAGAAACGGGTCGAGGAGCTCGAATTGAAATTTGGTCGACTCGTCAGAGAACTCAATCGGGAGGAAGCCCGCGTCCGCCGCGCCTTAGCCCGTGCTCTCTTTTTCGCCGAAGAGGTCGCGTGATCGGATCGCATTTCTTAAGATCGGCGAGGGCAGGCGAGAAAAAGAAATCCATAAATCGACAAGTGGCTCCGGAACATCAGTCTTCTCCAACTCTCACACCCACTCAGCTCCCGTCAGTGCGACTGTCTGTCGGCCTACGGGGGGTCTCGATGTCGACCGCACGTCCCTCTATGATGGGCAGACAGTCCGTTATTCAGACGCGTGCAGTGGACCGGAGGAGGATTCCTCCCACCCTGGGGGGAAACCGCGGTCGGACTGTGCTCCATTAGATCGATTCCGTCAGCGACTGAAGTTCTCGAGTGAGTCGGCTGCGTCTGTCGGGGACAGTAGCTCAGATCGACTCACCGGTTTTGTTGAGCACGAAGTCGATCATCGCGGGAACGTCGAAATCGATGAACTCGTCGAAAGTGAATTCCCAGAATTTCTTCGAGTCGGCACTCATGTTCACGTGTCTTCTGCTGTATGTGTTCCCTCGGACATTCCCAAGCCAGACGTCGTACCTGAATCGGGGCAAATCGATGAAGTCACAACATTTCGAGCGCACGATCACTATAATATTCCAACCAGAAGAGGGGGGAGGGGGTAGATCCTGACCATCCGAGAAAGGTCGAGATATCGAGAAATAGGCCAGGATACACCCCGTTCCTCACGCGAGGATGTACTCGAAGGTGTCGAATGTATGTATCTCTAGAGTATCTGAAGCGAGTCCATGTTGCAAGAATGTCGGCGCATAACAACGAGGGAAGACTGTGCGATACGAGTCGAGGAGAATTTATTTACGAGCAGCGAGAGAACTCCCTAGAGTGTCCCAAAGTCTTTTCTAATAAGCGTGAACACGAGTGCACGAGCGTTTTCGGCTGTGATGAATGCGTTACTCAAACGAAAAAAAGACGCCGGCGTGCACGCCTTCCTCTCGCGCAACGCAAGCTGAGACGAGCCTGAGCAGGAAAAACTAATGGATAATGAAGGGTTACTCCGAAGATCCGAGGACGGCTAGAGGAGGCAGAGAATCGGCGGGAAGGGAAATATAGTGCCAGCGGAGGAAGTCGAGAACAGAGAAAAAATTCTTGGAGGCAGACCGTACAAGTGAATCTAGGGCTCGTTCGCCTCGGATCCATCCTTTCCTCCGAAGGGTTGAGGGTTCCGCTAGGACATCGGCCGAAATAACTTTCTCGAGGGCTGTGTTCTGTCGTATAGAGTGTTTTTTGAGTTGATAGGACCGAAATTCAGTTTTTAGGTCCGCTCGCTCGGTTCTCGTTCGGCCTTCTGAGATGATATCCCTGAGACACGGGCGGTGGTGGGCCCAAGGATTGCTTTCTTTCAGGATCATCTCCCTGAAAGCGAGCGGTCGGGCGAGCTGAGACTCAGCTGCATCCTTCCGCATCGTAAACGGGCTTCCGATTGATGGTGGATTGTTCCAGGTGGCTCGAAAAACAGTGGGGAGCGAAAAGGATCCGCCGGATGCGATCCTTAGAGAATCGAGAGATCGGGGTTCATTTGCTGAAATTTTTGTGATAGCAGCGATATTCGCTTGCAGATCGGTGAATTCGAGAGGAGTCACGTTTTTCGAGCCCCACAAACCAGGAAGGTACACTTAGAGACCCTCCTCACGTAGAGCTTGAAGACCACGTTCTCACGTTGGAAATTCTGTCAGCTCTAGCGGTGTCCTTCTCCCGTTACTTTGAAATAGGTACGGGGTACGCCGCGCCGCCGCCCGCCGACTCAAAGTGGCACGCAGCCGAGAGACACAAGCGACAGCGAAGAGTCGTTCTTCGTTCCGTTTTTAGATTCAATCTCCTGGAGCATTCTACACCACCAGTGATCGATACGCTCTCTACCGAGGCATCACATTTATCGTTAGTTCGGAGCCTATAGCCTCGGGACAGCACGTAGGTACAAACGAACGAAGAACTCTTCTGTGGTGGTGGGCTTTTTAGCGTCGTAGGTCGATCGTTCCCAACGAGAGAATTCTCTACATCGCCTCTCCCGATGGTATACCCTAACTTCGTAAAGACGAAACTCTACAGATCCCATCCCAGGGCTCTTCGCTGGCTCCGATCGCTGTAAATTTCGTGACATAGGCCCCATTCCCTCGATTCCTTGGAACGACGTTGACGAACTCGATAATATCGCCTGCTCGCTCATATCAACTACTCGCTCCGATTCAGGGGGGAAGGAAGTCTCGAGAGGAGGCTCACGTTGTGGGAGATATTGTACTTGCATCCGTCGTGTTATCGCCTCACCCATTATCAGCCATCACGTAACCGAGAGATTCACTCGGGAGGTTGTTGACGTAATCGAAAGCCGACGAGAACAAGCCATGCTGTAGGAAAGCGACTCGGTCCCCGGTCGTCGAGTTTTTGATACCATGGGGAATCCTCTGAATCTCTGGAATGACGAGCAAAACATGAGTCATGATGCACCAAGGTCCCTGCCACTCGACTTCTCCTCTGATTTGCTAATCAGCTGTCGATAGAGGCTCATGGTCTGTCGGATATGAGCAGTGAACACCTTATCCGTGAACTATCATTAAATTCCGAACAAAATCGAAAAAAAATCGATCCCATATGAAATCGTCAATTCCGTATGAAATCGTCGATTCCGTATGAAATGCGCGATGTCGTCCTGTTCAGCAACATGGATTGATCGTATCGTCGTCCCGCTGATGCTTTCATGGAGGAAAGCTCAACATGTTTCGAGTTCGACCGGTCGTATACAACGGTCGGCAATAGTGATCTTCTCGGGATAGCGATTCCAGTGAGCTCTGTCGAGTCGGCCAGCGCCTGGGAGTCATCCCTCCGCATCACCTCTCCTGGGATTCACTCGAGTTCCTTTGTTCATTTCCCAGTGAACGCTCTGCTCGCTAGGCTTCGGTCTCTCCAAACTTAAGCCAAGTCGTTTGAAGTGGACGACCTGTCGAGCGAGGAAGCGTTTCTGCTTCCGCAACCTCCGCCGTGCTTTCCCGGTCTCGGAAGACGGCCCTTGGACCGATATGAGTGCGATACCGAAAACACCGGCCTCGAGAATGGAAACCGGGGCGAGCTCTCCGAAGGTCCTGGCTCGGGTTCGGTTCGTCTCCCTCGCCCGGCATCGCGCCCGGACTCAATCCTCGAGGACACTTAACGCCACTGTCGTATCTTCAGCCGTTGTCGAGCGTTCCCTCCACCGATATATTGTTCATCCACGTAGCCCGGAGCGGCATGGCGGGCTTGCCAGTGGAGGGCCGTTCTGAAAAATCGACGAGCCGGGTTTCGTATTGCAGTTGGCGCAGACGAGGGCAAACAGTCGGATGGACGGACGGACGGACGGACGGATGGGTTCCTTCCTAGTCAATCGTCCCAGCAGTTCCCCGGCCGGCCTGCCAGCCAGCCAGCCAGTCGACCGAGCACCGGGCCCTCGTTCGTTCGCGGGAATGGAAGTGTCGAATTGCTGCTGCTGCCGCTGCCGCCGTCACTTCGAATGAAGAGGGGGAATCTCAGACGACGAACGGATGGAAATAACGTGGTTGTTCGGATGGATGGCTGCTAGCTTGCCATCCGTTCACTGGTAGAGCCTGTCTGTGCGCTCGCGCTAGACCGTCTACCAGCCGGGCTCGCCATGACTGGCTGCCGAAGTGGATGACGGAATAGTTGCCGACCGACGATTGCCGTCATTGTGATGAAAAACGCGGCCCGAGCTTCATGTGGCGGCCGTCTGTGGGCAGGCCCCGTGCAGGAACTCGCCGAGTACGTGCCGGCCATTCCGCAGCGAAGCCTCGGCACGGCAGCATTGAAGAGGCGTGCGGAAATGAGTAGCTCTAACGAAAAAATGAATCGTTATAGGGCCCTTCCGCTTGTTAACATCGACTCATTCGGTCATCGATGAATTCTCACGGCCCACTCGGAGCACAATCACAATAACTCCGAGGAGCGTTCTCTGCCCTCCGGGAAGAGGCCAATGACGCCATCCAATGCTCATTCGATCCCGCACTTGCAAGCGGAGGGAATCAAAAACCGTAGGGAAATCGATGATCCATTCCAAGACTTCTGTGATTCCTCGATTCGGAGACGGAGGTCGACGTTCACGATGATAGAGTCGAAACTCGTGGAATCAACAAGCGACTTGTTTTTCTCAGCGTGGGCATAACGCGAAACGAGCTCTCCGAGAGCCGCGGTCCTATGTTGCAAAGCGCGGAGCAGGCTAGCGAGATCCTCCACTCGCCTGCTCGCAAGCTCGTTCGTTCGTTTTCTGCTCGGCTCGTACGTCCGTTGTTCCCAGAGGAGACATTTCGTCACAAAGCAATCAACTGCAGACTCGAAACTTCGGAGGAAATTGGCGTCCTGCTTTCAACAGGACCAGCTGCACATCTACTCCAAGCTGGTTCGACGACGACGGAGGAGGCGGCGGCGGCTGAAGCTGCGACAGCGTTGAGGACAACGAAAGCACCACTAACAACAACAACAACAACAATGAATTCAAGGGCCTGCCAGTGAACCGAGCATCAAGCAGTCAACTAGAGAAGCTAGCGAGCGAGCCTCGTCCGAATGAGCTGTGGAGAGTTTCAATCAAGCGATGAGTAGACTCAGTCAGTCTGTCAATGCATATGTGTCCCGTCGATCTGCGGCATCCCCGACATCCCCGACCCAAAGATCGGATTTCCTCGTTCTCTAATCAGGTCGATATGATTGGGAGATCTCGTATGGAGCCGGGGAACGTGGAACACACGACGAGGGAAAGACGACTCTGGGAACTGCCTCGTTTCGCGATCAGAATCCGCGAGGGACGACAATTTTCAGCTCCCTCATTCTCGAAACAGCCTCGGAAGCCCGAGAACGATGTCTTTTCGGCTTTGAGAGGACGAAATTTCCGAGGCTATTCCCAACGCGGGCAAGGGTCGTCGAGGGAGCATCTGCTTCGTGTCGTGAATACAAAGTCGCCCCCCGACACAGACGCTGTCCGTGCCCTTCCCCCTTCCCCCAACGACGTCCTGATTCCCGAGCGCTCGGGAACTTTCTCGCAGTCAATCTCTGTATACCACAGATATCATCGCGAACCTCTGCCGCCGCTGTCTTGCGATGGATTCCCACGATCAGCCGGTGATGAGGTTCATCGAGAACGATCTATTCTTGAAACCTGGACCTCTGGCAGCCGGGAGGCATTGTTCCAAGAAGGAACGGACAACTAGCCGAATCATCGATCGAAACGGATCGGTAGGGAGGTCGAAACCCCTTCAGGTACTGATAGGGTTCCGGATGGAGACCCTCCGATGTACTCTCAACGAATCGTTCCCTCTTACAGTTCTCCTCGCTGCAGTCGGACGAATCGGAGTGCGGATGCTTGCGAGACGCCAGCATGGGGAGCAACTTGTAGATGGCAGAGGTGTCGACGGAGGAGAGTCTCACATCTTGAATGCTGACACGTGTTGATCCGAGACGTTCATCTTTTTTCCTTCGAGAGAGATTGGGCGCAAACCGCATCGAACGAGATAAAAAATCAGATTTCACCGAGTCTGATGACCCCGCTCCCCCCGACTCCCATCGAGAGTAAAACCAGAGAGAAGACCGCGTAAGGAACACAGGAGTACAGCGAGTCGGGCGAACGGACAGGAGTTGAAAAAACTCCCGGCTGAGATGAATAACGAAACAGCCTCACTGTTTGGCGGAAGAATTTAATTACTTCACAGAGCTGGCGGAGCGGGCGAGTCGGCAGTGGGTGAGTGCTCCCGTTCTAAGTGTGGGCGCCAGTCCGTTCGTACGTTCCCTCGAAACGAATACGAGGTTTTTAGGAAGAGACACGGAACGCCCGCGAAGCCACGCGAGGAATATGCGGCATGCGCCCTACGCTTTGATGCAAAACGAGCGCCGTCACCAAGAAAAATGTTTCCCATCCCACGCATGCAGAGCACGGCCGCTCGTCGGTACATCCGCTGAACTTGAAACGGCAGCTACCGGCGCTCTTCCCAGATGGCGGAATTCGCGCACAAATGCTCATGGATGGTACGAATACATTCGACATCGTCTGTCACCGGAGGGTACCTACGCTCGATTGGTCGAGGTCAAGACGGCAACACTGTTCCCCGTCGCGAGCCCAGATTCAAGCCGGTGGGACTTGAGCTCAACGCAGAGATCCGGTAACTTGTTGAATGGCAAGGAGCGAGACCTTCCCACAAAGGCGTAAGCGAGGAAAGGAAGAATAAAATCATTCCGATGAATGGGAGCGATGCTCGCGTTGAGGTTGTAAGCCTTCTTTCTGATGAAGTAGATCCTCTCCTGAATATGAGCTCGTCACGTCCCGAACATTATCCAAGATTCGGCTTTCCGTGCTTGGGAAATGGTGAAGCCTGGCGCCTCGGCCAGAGGAGCCTCGAACAAAGCATTAAACGGATAATATCGAGAAGATGAAACGATAAATAAAAGAGGGAAAGAACGTCGACTGTGGAGTTGGCCGGCTCAGCTCCACTTAAGTATGGCTCTTGAGAAGGAGGGGGAACGCACGAGAGCAACTTACGATCGAGGCAAAACTACACACACTCGGTGTCGAGTGCCGTTGGAATCGAGACGATGAGCGCACTCAATACAATAAGCAAGAAAAGAAGCTTTTACGCCGTTTCGCCAGGCGTCACCATAGGAGCGGATGCCACAGATTCCATGATATTCAGGATCGTTCACATGATGAAATGGTCCGGGGTTTTTCTCGCATCGTGGTGGCGATATTCATCCCATCTGCCGATTCGTTAGCTCTCCGATCGATCGCAAGAGCCCTCGGTTAGAATCGGTTCCTCGTCTTCCCGCTCCTCGATTGGCCCTATCGGTTTGATCGGTCGGTCATCTCTATTCGAAAATCTCGACGCGGAACTACGATTCCGATCTCCGGAGCTCTGAAGCTAATTCGTTCGATTTTCAATATATCCCCCGTGCTCGGTCTAGCGATTCTCCCGACGTTTTTTTTTCGTTATAATTGTATTTAGCCGGCTGGTTTGCTTGCTTCCGAACCACGCTCGAGTCCCTCATCGTCATATCTCTGGGGCCAGACGGACGGGAGCGACCTCTCGATCGGGGCCCACCCTGGAATCTCGCCTTCTCGCTTTGAATTTTTCCCTCCATTCTGCGGCTTGAGCGAGCTCTGAGCTCGTCAGTTTCGAGACTCTCGATTTTTTTCCCTCGCCGAGCGGGCTCCGTCTGTCAATATTCTGCCACCGGCCATCGGGACATCTGGATCCATCAGCCCCGCAGCGAAACCGCTATATTCGTGTTCAATCACAAACTAAAAATGTTTTTAAAGGAAGGTCAACCCTTATCGCCCTCGCCATTATTACTCTTTCGGCGGAGGAGTAAGCGAGCCCTGTTCGCAGCACGAGCATCATCTGAGCCCAGATCACAAGAGCAACTTTTGCGCATGTGCACAGGACTCGTCTCCGGAAAATGCGGAACTCGAACGAGAAAACCGGCCTAATGGATTCCCCCTCGCGCCGCGGTCCCCACGGCCCGGTCCCACAGGGTAGCCGTCCTTGCTGTCTTTGCCGGAATTCGCACGGAATGTGTGACACGAGCATCGTTCCATGGCCGGAATCTGAGCTGCCCAGCGAGTTCGCGATCGACTCGACAGCAAATGGCTCGAACGGACCTATTGGATCGAGAGATCGAGGTGACGCGGAAGGAGACGTGCCTTCCTAAGAGGTCGATCGGACGATTGTCTCCCGTGAATTATAGGCTCTAACATTATGAGGGGGTCGGGGGAGGGCGCTATTTCTTTCATGCAGCCGAGCATACAACGCGCTCCGCTCGAGCATGCGATGAACGTCTCCATGGGGCAGGGTCTGGTACATGCACTCGACGGAGGTTGCGGCCTGGCCGCGGTCAACACGGGAGGCTGGACGGAAGCATGGCGAGCACGGTGAGGAGGATCGCATGGTCGCCTGACTTGCTCTCTACTCTCCAACGGTCTGTCGGCCCGTCTCTCTGTCAGTCAGAGAGTCGGCCGACCGCTTGCTTGGGTAGGTTAGTCTGGCGGTACGTCCGACCGCTAACTCCACCGGCGAGACGCGCGCCCGCCGTCTGTAGGTGCGTCCGTCTCATCTTCATTCTCTTTCGCAAAGTTTCCCAATTAGCGGCTTAGACTGAGTAAACGAGCAAGCAGAACAAGCAACGAAGATAGAAGGAGCTCCTTCGTCCGTCCATCCATTCGCTGCTCGCCCGACCGCCCCTCCGGCCGGGAGCTAACCAGCCGGCTAGATTTGTAGCAGACTCGCAAGCAAGCGCGCGGGCGGGAGGGGGGCCCAGCAGCGGCGATGACGGAACGACGACGACGACGACTAGGTGGTTTGCGAGGAACAAGGATCAACTCGGAAGGCCCAGAAGTTAAGCAGAGTGCTGCTTACCCGTCGGATATTTCCCAAGAACTCTCAGCAAAAAAAACTCTGTCCGAAGCTTCCGACAGCAATCAACAATGGAACTCCGAAACTCCGAGGCTTGAGTTGCACTCTGCTCAAACAGTCCCCCTGCGCGGATCATTGGCATCATCGCAGTGAAGCGCCGTGAATTATCTAGAAATTCTCTCTCGGCTCCACGATCTAATAATAGTCTTGATTACATTACTCGCTCGAAACAGATCTAGATAGGAGACTCGCTAAGAATAATGGTGCCCGCGGCTTTCTAGCGGGGAGCCTGAATATATGTTGGGGCGTTCAGGATAATGGAGGCGATAAGCACGGCTGGCCGAGGACGAAGGAATTAGAGCCCGGGAGACGTTCGCTCGAGGAGCAGCAGACGAAATAGTGAAGTGGTCGAAGTCTATTGACCAACCCTTTGATCCTCTTGTGGAGATCATTCAACCGCCTACCCGTCTACTATGTACCCACCGACTCGTTCTCTTCCCCTTCACTGTTTTTTCCTCACTATCTCGTCAGAGCTAAGAGGAACAAAGAACTTGTGGAACGAGGACTGAAAAAAGACTGCCGCTGAGATAACGGCCGAAAGGAGCAAGAATTAAGGACAACTCGGAGGATTCACGAGACAGGCGAGGAAGCTGGGAAAACTTCACTTCATCCTCTGATCCCCCTCGTTCTCTATTTTTTAGAAAAGCATTAAAGCCTCTTAAACCACCTGATGGGTCGACACGAACCAAACCGCCGACACCTCAAGCCATGGAGTCCCATCATCCGGCCACTCGCTATTACCGAGCAAGGCGGTCGGATACCCGCCCGATGAAAGCCACGTCGCCCGAGGTTCTAGAATGTTCCGGAGAATCTCGCTACGATAATTAGGAAAAAAATATGATGATGAGGATAATCGCCGAACGCAAGCACAGCGAAAATTCTCGAGCGGGAAATGAGCGAGTGGGGCGCTACTCTCCCCCGATCTCTATGTGAAGTCTCCCGCATCGATCGAGGCTCTTTTTCGTATCCATCGTCCGGAAAAAAGGTCCATCTCAGATTCGATGCAGGTTTTCTCTCGAGTGAATATCTCTTGCTTCCCAAACAGGTCCCTCTCACATGCGGAGGCGGGAAGAGAGCTCGAAAACTGGGAAGAGGAAACAAAGAGCTCAAACGCAGTGCCTACTCTTCTTGAGACGGCGATTCGCAAATATTTGAGCAGAGAATGGCGGCCGCGACGACGAGCGGAAGCATTCGCGAACTGGATGGAGAAGAGCTCAAAGACAACGCACAGCAGAGCCTGATCGCGTTGATTTAATATTTCGAGGGATGTCAAACAATCCATTCCGCCGCCCCGCTCATGGCGCTGTGTCGGCTATGGCCCCGCGACTTTCCACGAACCAAATCGGGATGGAATTCACGTGCGCAGTTGAACTTTCCAGACACGGGAGCGGTCATCTTTCTCAGAAACAGAGACATCTAAGCACGTACCCGGGAATGAATGCGATCCCAACGAACAAGGATTCGAATCTCTCTGTCTGGTCAGGTGTCCCGTGTCAACTGACAAGCTGGATTCGTTGAGCTTTGATACATGGAGCGTGATGGCGCGTGGCTTTAATCAATCACGTCGACTGGGTATCCAATATTCAATACCCGTACTACCACTCGCATAACAGCTTGCAAGCCACAAGCCGTCATTCGGAGCTCGCTGCCGCGCCGTAACTCCACCGACGAAGACGTCGTTCCTTCAGAGAGCGAGCAGTCGTAGCATTCAGGGTTCCCCGATGCACGGGTCGAGGGGTACGACGGAACGAAGCAATCAGGAAACCGGTGATTCCGATTTAATGGAAAAAGCGATGACTTCAAAGACCCGCAAGAGTTCGTCGCCGTTTTTCAGTTTCTGAGCGACTCCGCGGTAGAATAGGCTTTCGCCTCCGCAAATTAAATATCGTCTAGTTATCCGCGGCTTGCCCCAGAGAGAGAATTGGAGCTATTTTTCTAAAAGGTCGATGATTCTTAAGAACTCTGCGTCAGTAGGCCAACCGAACTTTACTCGATGGAAGCATCAGAGCGAGGAAGAGAGATTCCCAAGGGGCTCCGTTTTGATTCTTGAGCCTCAATCGCTCGGGAATTCCGCAGCCGAATATCCACGCATTCGCGAACGCGTTGGCTATTCGGCACGCGAGAGCTCCGCCAGAGAGGTAGCAGCTGTCGGAGAACAACAATTTTGACCTGAGGAGCGCTATCCGAACAAAGCAGCCGACGACGATCGAATTACTGTAAACGAATTTCCTCTCGCTCCGGCTTGTTATCGAAGTGGTGCTGCACCGCCTTGCATGGCTGCCGTTGACGTTCGCTCCGGACCCTCTCCCGATATAATTCTTGCCGGAATCTCTCTACCGGAGTCTTCTAACATGATCCGGCTCGGGAGTCGGGTTCCGCGGTAGATGGTGGAGCAGGTTTTCGCGAGTGAGCGAACGATAGAATCGTAGATTGCGTAAGTGGGTGGGTAAGCGACGATTCGCGAACTGGCTCCAAACGATTCGATGTCAGTTTGCGCGGGTTTTATCAAGAAGAACCGGATCTCACAGAAATTATCACCTTTTTTTGAGCGACGGATGGAGAGGAACCTCGGAGCTCGGTGCGAGCTGAGTAAGGTTCGCTCTCCCGACACATCGACGAAAAGTTCCGCGTGACGTGGAGCATCTTTGTAAGAGAGCGATGTCGGATGAGATCGATTTTATCATCTCCTTCCAACAGCCTCTCGCTCTTGAGAGAGGTTTTAGCGAGGCGGGCATAATACAGGATAGTGGCGGTGGCGGCGGCGACGGGCGTAAGAAGCTCCGGATACGTCGTCGCTCTAGCTCGTCAGTCGACGAGTCCCGACGAGCAACCAGCCAAAAGAACTTTCTCGCTGTATCTCTCGCGCTGGCTCTTCTTATTCGGTGCTCCGGGTAGGATCTAGGAGAAGAAGATTTTCCGAGCTGACCGGCCGAGGCGGCCGCCAACGTCCGAGTGAAGCAGCCAGGCCACCAAGCCGGCTACTTGGCCGAGGAGGAGAAGTTGACCAGAGATCAAAGAAATGGGACTCTTGGGGATCACTCGGATAATTGGGGAAAGATAGAGGAGCGAACTCCAGGGAGATTGTGCTCTGCTTGGACTTCGCGTTCTCGGCCGAAACTTCACCCGACCGGCCAAAGGAGAGCGACCTAGCTAGCTGAGTAACTAGTACTATGAAGTTTCCTTCGACTCACAGCCTCTCAAACATTTCAGCAGCTATTCCTCTCGCGGCTAAGGACTTCGAGGAGATTTTCTCGGGCACGTGAACGGATTGGAGTCCAACAGCGATTCATTCCTGCACCTCAAACCTCGCTTCGAAAGTCTGACGTGGAACTTGCCGAGGTCGGCATGCGGTAGCTCCATCGAGGTTTCGCGCTGTTGAGCTACAGCGGCGAAATTTCCCAAACCCGCTCCGAAGCCACAGGCGCGACTCGAATCCCATGAATCGGGGCTCCTCATGCGCATAGCCGAGCTACGGAATCGTGAAACGAGCAGTTCGGGTAAGAAGAGCATGTTGGAAGCTCTGCAGTGCGTACAGCTACCCCGTAAGCCTTCGGAGTATTTCCAATCTCTGACGCACCGAAAACTCGCGCAAGTATCTCAAGCACCGACAAGACCTCAACAATAAGAAGTGAATCCGCGATCCCAGACATCTCTGATTCTGAAAAAAATGGTTTCCGTGCTGATGATTCCGAGCAGGAACCCGGGAAGAAAATACGGAACGTATGTTCGGAGCATGGACGAGCTGGCTCGACGGACGATGCGGTTTCGAAAATAGGCTTACTCCTCGAAACTGTGACCTTCTCAGGCAGTCTTCCCGCGAGTTCTATCTGATGGCAGCTCGCTCCTCGGGGAGATGGAGTCATCCGCGGCGCTGACTCGAAAGGGAAAACATTGCTAGCGCTCACACTTCTCATGTTCAGATACGCCGATTGAGTCGTACGAGATCGCTCACACTTATCGGGAATCTGTCGAGAACAGCGCGGCGCTCCGCCTTTGCGTATTGAGTGAGATACCGGGAGCTCTGAAGCGTACTTTTTTGTTCCTACTCTGATTCGAATCGCTACGTATGGATGTGGACGTCAGCAGTATAGCTCTTTCAGGACGGTCGTATATTGGTGAATATTCGGCACACTCACGTAAGATGTATCCATCCGATGTGATGACTTCATAGTTTTCGACCGGATATCCCCAGCGAGCGATGATCTGAGTGACGTTCAAATCGGCGTCCGGATCGTGAGAATACCTCGAGGAGTTCGAGCCTCGGAGGAAGGTTCCTCGCGCGACCTGCGGCGTGAGGCTGACCGCGCCCAAAATCAACAGCGGCACAGAAATCGCTTCCAGCATTCTGCGGGGAAAAGAGGGAACTCGGATAATTTTTTTCTCCCTGCCGATAATAGAATCAACGCGAGAATCTTATTCATCCAGCCACCAACACGAATTTCCCTCGGCGAAAAGATTGAGAGGCAGCGTTCCATTGCTCTAGGCGGGAATGAGCCGCGAATAAAAAATTCCAACACTCGATCTTGTGGGAACTCCGGGACATCCTTTGCGGGCGAAGAATTCATGCCAAGACTGAATAGAAACTCGAGAGGTACAATCTTTTACAGAGTCTTAGTGACTAACAGACTCCGAGACTTCGGCGCGCAGCGCACGCAAAGGCGTAAAAACTCTTCGACAACACGTCCGTCATGGTATTAAGCTTGGGTCTCTCGCGAAACTTCCTTCTCGCGTTCGTTCGTTCGCTCCTTCATCCTTGTTTTTCGGTTGGCCTCAAGAAGGCCTGGCCCTCGAGAATGTGTTAACATAGCAGGCGTGACAGGCTTCCGACGCTGTATGAATATCTAACAAGTTCCGAACTTTCGCGTCAGATCAGATTTCTGCGTGAAGAACATTCAAAAGTTTCCCTCGCGACCGAGACTCTCATTTTTCCTCCTCCGCTCTCCACCAACAGCCCGCGCGCCCGCCTCATCATCGAACAACGCCTAACCGTGAAATTCATCTGAGCCATTTTTAATTCAATCCTCTTCGAGATTCGCGTTGCTCGAACTCACTTTCGCTAATTCCATTACTGTGCGCTTCTTCCGACGAGCGCTGTTGCCTTCTCGGCTCGGGATATGCATGACTTGCATGTTTGCGTGACTGGCGGAAGTTTGCAAACTCAGATGCTTGCGGATCGCCCCGATTTGGCGCTGATTGTTCATGGGCGGACGAGTCCCGCGATCCCTGTTCGGGAGATATCAACCGATTTCGGGAAGGATTTCATTTTCGCTCCCATCGCCGAAGGGAGGGCCGGGCGGCGAGCTTGACCGATGATCTGGGAGCGAGGCGCATCTCGCAGAAATGAAAAAAAGGAAACCCGAACGGACAGCCTTTTTCGTGGGCCATCTCTCTCTCCCTCCCTGAATACCGCTCGAGCGAGTGAGACGAGGAGCTCAAGACTCCTGTGCCTGTCGTCGAGGATGCGTCGTGCCTCGCAGGTGGCTCAGATCTTGATGCTGCTCCACGCGAGTGCCATCGACAGGCTCTCAGCTTCTTAGTGTAGCCGTGCATAGAAAGCTAAGGAGCCCTTCCAGCAGCGACGGTTGAGGAGCCGGTGAGAGCCGAGGAACCCATGTACATACTTGTGGCCAACGGTAGGCATCATTCGCATAAGATGTTATGATGAGTCCCCTTTGAGTGAGTGCTCGGGCCCGCTCGCTGCCTAGCTCGCCACGAAGTGCGCCACGAAATTTTCGAGTCACTTCCCGGCTCAGAGCGTCGTCCGGGAGTATTCCGTCGAGTTATGATCCCCCTCGGACGGGTCAGCCGAGATCGTCATTGAGCCTCCCAATGCTCGCTCGGACATCGTGCACCCATTTCGTTCCGCCGGACGAGATTTCCGCGGAAAAATCGTCGGGATTCCCGCCGTGTGGAGTGGTTTGCATGCAAAACACGGGGAATATATTCGTGAGCCAGATCGAAAAGGTACTCCGGAGATGCTCGCTGTTGGGATACGGATGGCACGCAGGCCGGAAGGTACCGTTCGTCCCTCTGGCAGTCTCGTCTTCCTTCTGTATCGGATGACGCTCCGGTGACTGTCTCCTCGGGCTAGCGAGCCGACGACGGACCCACCGAGCCAGCGAGTGACTGATGCCAGTCGGATTCTATGGAACGAAATGAGTCCGCTTGAAAGAAGAATCGCAACGTGAGACATACCTGCTCGGCTGACGAATAGACGAGCGCCGCGCCGCCGTGAGAGAGCCAACACAATCAGCTGATGCTATCAGGCATCTCCCGCTACAATAACGACGGCCGACGGGGGCTTCGCCGACGTTGGCGGAGACGCCGACGTCGAGATACGCGACACGCGAATTCGATTGCGACGGAACGCCGCGACGTTGAAAGGAAGTCGGAGATAGGTAGGGGGATCCGACGTCTCGGGAAAATCCGTGGGGTCCCAGAGGAGTCAGCCAACTTCGAGCCCTTTTCGGCCGCCGCGGCGGCTATAGCGGTCGAGCCGTACTGCCGTACTCGGCCGAAGCCTCCCGAGCCAAGTGAGCGAACTAACTCGATCCATTCCACGAGGGATGCCGGAACAGCTGTGAAAACCAAGACCAACGTTCCCGACAGTTCCCGTTTTCCTCACAGGCACCCACGCACCTATTGTGGGAACGGCGACCGCCCACGAAACCGCAAGCAGCGGCAATTCCACTCGTGAGAGTGGAGCTCCGTAATCGCGTAGATAAGGATCTCTATTTTCGGGAACTTTGCGTCTTTTGCCGGATCCGACAGAGAACGCAATCTCAAGCCTCTCTTGCGTCGGCGAGCCTCAGGACCTCGCCGCGCGGCCGACAGGAGTCAACTCCATTAGAGCGTCAGAGCTCGGGGGGGGGCGCCTTTGAAAAAAATATAAATGTTTTGCTCTGGAATCCCGTACCTCCCCCCGTTTTCCCGGAACGAATCCGAGCACGACGGAGCAACAGGCGAAAGACCGAACTCGGCCAGACCGACTCAGTTCGGTGTGCGATCATGACGGCGTCGTCCACGGTGCTCGAATTTCGGAGACGGCCCGGCGCGCATTCAGACGACTCGAGTCGGGCTGCCAGGATCCAAGGAAACTTGTTTCACTGGACGGACACAAAAATCCAGGGGCCTTCTTGCGTTCATCTGATCGCTTGTTCCTCGAACGAATAACACCGCTCCCGCTGAGGATATCGGCATTCAACAGCCCGAATGCCGTCGTCGGACCTGATTTCCGAGTTTATCATTGCACCCACGCGGGTATCTCCGAATGCATCCGCATCGTTATCTCTGCTTCTCAGGATAATTATCTCTCTCGCGAACTTTTCGCCGGTACAATTCCCTCCGACATAGGTAGGTGCGGGCGATTTCATTTACTCGCGGAAGCGCAACTTTTAATTCATTACACCGTCGACCACCGAGAGTGCCGCTCCTTCCCCTGGTCCGGCTTGACGTGTACGCGGATTGACCTTACTGCTCTGGGCTCTCGATGAGTGGGATCCAGTCGGAGTTCACGAAAGAAACTCAAGTAGCCCCTCGAGAAAATACCCACGCAGCTCGGCCAACAAGCCTCTCGCAGCAGGCTCTCCAAACACCTTGTTTTCAGTCATTAATTGCGAAACACTTGGCCTCATTATCTCAGAGAAGTGGCCGTGACAATCAGTGGCATTGAAACACGAGGAAGGTGTCCCCGTCTGTCATAGTCGATGACTCTACAACTGCGATGCTCCCGAATCAGGAAACTCGCACTCACTTTGTTATCGTCGATGCTGGAACTGTGCACTACGAGCACCGGCTCACACGCGGAAAGCGCGAGACAGCGAGCTGGCTCTTATAGTTGGCTTTTCGATATTCGATGATGTCCCCTAATCCAGACCCGTCGCGAGCGGTATGAACAGATTAGGGAGCGCTTGGGTGTTGGGAATACGTTCCGTTTCCAAGGAAATTCGACTTCAATGCCTGGGTGAGCTCTCCTCCCAGAAATCTTATGGTCATCCCTCCCTCAGCGAGATATGATGTGACTCATCCTCAAGAGAGTCATTCTGGGAAGCGGAATCGAAGCGAGGGATCTTGAGCTGGTGAGAACAGGAGGTCAATTTTGACGCCGACGCAGTGAATCAGTTCTGACTCCTCCACCCGTACTATCGGATCGATTTCTCGGCACTGGGTCGACCTAGGGTCGGTGCTCATACTCCCCTTCACGGATTTCTAGCTCCCTGAGTGGACAGAAGAGCCTGTTTTCAATCTGAGCCCAAACGGTGAGAGGGATCGTTAGTTCAAAAATGTACCATAGTCGATGGTCTCCTCCGATGGCAACAAAATCGCGAGCAAGTCCATCTCGCAAAGTTGGATTAGGACATCGGTAGTGAGCCATCGGAAAGATCGAGCCGTCGTCGGAGCGGAATATTGTATCGGCGGATTGACGACTCGCTGGAACTGACAAGCGAGTTTCAATCGCATCCGGGGCTCCGGGCTCCGTCTCCACATCGCCTCTCTCGGTGACATTCCTCGGCTCAAGTCTGGCTCATGGTAGAGCTTATTGTTTATCGTATCAGGATTCAAGAATACCCAGTCTCCATTATGTATACTCATAATCGAGATGGCAAATCTCCATGTGATACTCGTATATCTCATCCTAAGCGAAGGATTCTGGCGGATCCTCCGATCGAGGATTCCTGAACAGGGACATCATCGTTAATCCCACTCGAATGACTTTGCTCTAGGGTGCCGACCGATGATTGTGAGAATTACCAGAAGTGCGTGCACCTCAATCAAACCGTAATAAACAACAGTTGATCGGAAATCAGCTGTCGAGGCTCTGCCCCGGGCTTGCGGACAGGATCAACAATTATTATTCCACTTCGCATACGCTCGAACACTGCCCGGAGGCTGAGAGGTTCGGCAGCGAGGGGTGTCCTGGACACGGTTTTCCGTGTTTGCGCGACGATACCATCTCCTCTGGGTCACAGGCGCTTCCTGGGTCAAACTCTCATGCGGAGAGTCTAAGATCGGATAAGGTAGGATTATTGGATCAACGGATTAGCTATGTCGAGGATGACGGCCTCGTGGACAAAGGCTACGATCAGAAGGCTCATGGCATCACGATGTTATCGATCGAACATCCGATGCATTACAGTGAAATCTCTTCTCGACCAACACGTCGCGGTCAATTATCCAATCACGTCGAGTATCCCGTGCGATTATACGATGGATGTAATCATTGCAGATAAGAACCCACCTCGAGCAAAATGCGTAGTTTCGATGAGGCACAAGACGACACACCGTGAGACTAGGTGCTGACGCTCGGAGTTCCTCCGCAGGCTGTCGACAGGATTCCGGAGCGACGAGAATCGCTCTCCGACTTTAGAAATCCCTGTGCAAATCGGCGCTCGGGACCTTCATCGGCAGGGGATCCCCAAGACTATCCCGGTGATTGGCATTAGCTCCGTAGACTGAGCGATTTCACGTTTGCTCCTTTTGATGGGAGAATACCAGCGTCGTCGCATCAGAACTTTGCGGACTCTGTCGAAGTACCTCGACTAACCAGAGAACCTGTTTTTCCAGAGCAGCCTGGCGCTGTTCACCCTTTCCCGTAGAGTGTTTCGAAGTTCCGTTCTTCTCTCGCTCTCCCCCCTTTCTTTGTTTTTGTTTTCTTATCTCCCGACGGTCGGGATGCGCGCAGCAAATACGACGCTCGATGCGATGTGACTCGCTTCGTTGGGGTATTCCGTCGTGCAGACATGGGCGGGGAACGATTTTTACCGCTATGTAGCGTCTTGTGGAGATGTTCGCGTGGGTGCGAGCGCTGCTCGACTCCGCTGGAGGCTATTTCACCGCCCCAATGGTAATCCTTTTTCGAGCAAATGCCCATTCGACTGACAAAAAACGCTGACGGGGGCAACTTCCCTCTGCGATCGTGATACATGCGAGCCAGCGCTGTTAGACGCCCACCAATACGACCCCATCAGCTAGTTCTCGTATCCGTCATTCGGCTACTCGTCCACCCGACTTCTCGTCCATCTAGTATCCGTCCGTCCGTTATTCCGCTGCGTTTCTGTCCCGGTTCGAGGCTGCAGAGGGACCGTGAAGACCTCCGAGCAGGAATTATAAGCGAGCTTCGAGATTGAGGCCCGAGGAACGCCTTCCCTCCTCAGGCACAAAGTCTCCGTCCTTTGCCGAGAAGTTCAAAATTACAGCAGGCCATCCGAAGAAACCTCGGAATCTTAGTATGGTGATATTGTTTTCTTGCTCAGACAGCAGTGCATGCCGAAGAATGGGTCTCTGCGTCGGCGAGGGCTTGCAATGGAAGCCGACAGCGCCGGCTGGGCTTAACCAAGGAAATTTGTCGTTGTCATTAGCACAGAACAAAACCGTCTCCGAGACACGAACGACCACGAATACCATGCCAGGCTGGCTAATGTAATAATCGAGTTCGAGATCCTCTCTTGCCGTTCCCGAGCAGCCAGCGAACGGCTAGCGTCACGCATGCCTCGACTTCGACGATTGTATCTGCTTTCAGATAACGCCTCGAGGCATCTGTACTATTAGCTCGGTCTCGCTGTTAAGATCTCTCCGCCTCTCATCACTTCCTCCGACGCCGTCCGCCCCCCGGCTCGACTTCACAGGCTGACGCGTGATCGCATCTAGTGGAGCGGGGAGAATTTCTCGGGAAATTGAATTCGATCGCCGCCGGATTCGGAGCTCCGAAGTGGATTCTGCTTATTCTGCGACGGAATGAAACCGAGAGGGAAATATTCTCTCTGGCAAAAATACGATGCTTTGCTTTACGGCTAGTTTCTCGAATTTTGAAACTTTCAGGGGGAAAATAATTCTGACTGAGTCTGAGAAGTCGGAGATCTTTTCGAGGATCATCCGCGAGCGGATCGAAGTAGGTGAAGGAAAAGGATATACTGAGGAAGGAAAACACGGGCTTCGCTCCAGAAAGAGCGATTCCTTGTAGCATCGGAAGGGAAGGGAGCGAAGATTAATAATTCACGGCGGAAATTCTCCTCGGGGCCGGGACAAATTTGCTGCCTCCACCGCACGCCCCGCATTCGATTCTGCTTGATATCGAATTATTGAGCTCGGATTCCAGCTGCTATTATCGATAGCCGGGGAATTGTATGGACCCGGAACATCCACCATGTCGTCGTTTCCGGAGCTCTTTAGAATCCCTGTTCTTGACAGCATATACACAATCATGTCCTTGTTTCCCATTCCGTTCCCTCATTCGTTTGTTCCCCTTCGCTCGATCCGGAGTGCGGAGGGAGAATTTGTCAACTTGTATTCGACCGGCGTTGGCGCAAAGCTCACAAAAAGAAGCGCGTTGGCTATAAAATTCGTGGACCGAACTTTATGAGGAGCAGGCCACACGCCGGCTCGTAAGTCAGCAGAAGCTTCTGCCGAAATCGACGTGCTCCATCCAATTCAGCTTCAGCAGCTCCCCCTCGTCTCGTCGAGGCGTTCTCTTCCTTCTTCAGTATCACGTCCCAATGCGAGACCCGGCTGCGCAACACTTCAACACGGCAAGTCTTTCAATGAGAAACACTTGCCCTAAAAAGGGTGTGCGTTGGTGTGAAGCAGTCGAGTGGGCACTCTCGCAAGCACGGAATGCAGAGGGAAAAAAATGACTCGTTTGACGGAGTGCTCCACGAAACGTTTTCCCTCCGCAGAGATACGGCGACGACGCTCCCGAGAGAAACCGTCGATACAGAGATGACATTTCTGTGGAGTGCAGCGGTGAGCTGACTTCCTAAAATCCGAAGTTATTCCAAAAGTTTACAGGGGTTCGGAATGCAGACACTTCGAAAAATTCGCCGCCAAATATTCGGGGAATTCCACGTGCGAACATAACGGAATCTCCACCGCTGCCTGCTCACGCGCCGAACTTCTGCACAGGGAAATTCGGGACGATGCGCAGGAGCGCGGCACAGGAAATTCGGCCAGGGAGAGAGAGGACAGCGAGCTGTTCCGTTAATTGGCAAAAAACAACTCTCTGCTCAGGTGCGGGGATGATGGCGGCGGCGGCGGCGGCGACGACCTAGATGATGAGGAGAAGATGCCAAGTATTGAGGCGCGAAATTAATTTGCGAGCATAACCCGCTGCATAAACGGTGAGCTCTCGTCTGCTTCGCAGCGGCAGGAGCAAGCCGGCTCGCGCTGCTCGGGGGAATCTTTAAACTTATTGACGCCTAATTGATGCCTTCGTCGGAACAGAGGTAAGAGGCCAATCTTCTCCATCATCACGAAATCAGGAGGATCTCTGCATCGAGTGCGAGCCGGCAATCGAAAGGTCAGAGAGTTACTCGCGAATCGCAGAAATAGAACCCGGGGCGTGCGAGTCGATGAGATCAGCGACCATCGATGCGACAGATTACACCAGCCAAAGGATTCCAACCCACGGGAAGACAGCGGAGCAAAATACAAAACACCCAACACTTGAGCTTTCGTTGACGGCAAAAGCGGTGCCGAAACTCCTCGAGTGGTATTCCATGGGATCGAGGCTCCCCCAACCCGCCGGCCGTTCGGTCCCCTCGTCCGTACAATCTTCGATTCTGAAGCCGACCGACGCGACCGGCGGCCCGAAACGAACACAACGCAAACATCGCGTTTCAAGCGCGGAATGCGATCCCGTACGATCGATGGGTGTTCTGATTTGGTAGGAACTCGCTCCAATGATTTTGGCCGGCGAATCTGATAGGCTGGAACTACACAGATCGGGGGAGACATCCAATTTCTGACCGAAGTTCTGCCATGGAGCATCCAGCGTCTCTTGTCCGAGGGAGCGTCTCGCTTGGGAAGAAAGCTCTCCGAATGGAAGTCAAAATGATGAAAGCTCGCTTAGGTTAACAGACCGGACCAGAAATACAGGAAAACTCTCCAACAAGTCAGCCGGATTTGAATGGAGCGGATCGACGCTGCCCCTTGCGGGCAGTCGGAGCTGGAGTCCGCTCCGCCCCATCTATGCGGCACGAGCGGCTGAATTCCGGAGCTCTGACCTGGCGCCGAGCCGAAAGATGGATAACAGTGAGAAATAAAGGTTATCGGGCTCCACGGTTCAATTTGGTCGACGAAGAGAGCAAAAACGCGCGATGGGGGAGCCCGATGGTACCCATACAGAACCTGTCCGGGATCCACGCATATCGTAAGAATATCAGATGTGGTTCTAAGCCTTTTTTCCACGCTGTCGATGCCTCTTCTGGCGGTTTTCCTCTTTTTTTTATTCCTTTTCGTCCTGCTCGGCGTCTGGAACGTGGGGTCCCTCATTTTTCATCATTTGAGACTCCATGGAGCTTCCTCAATGCGCTCCTGAACTCACAATCAACCGAAAGGGGAAGGGCAGCGACTCTCGGTCCCGAAAAGTAGCTAAATGGCTCGCAAAAAATGTGCAGGATGCCACCGACCTACAAACTATGCAGCCCTTCGACTGCGATGTCAATCTCCGTTTTTGTCCCGTGTGCAGATAGCCCGCTCGACGTTGCACAGTGGGGCCAATTCGAATTTTTTTGTGGAACAAAATATGTCATTGATTCTATCGACGGATTTCGCTTCCTCAAGTCGAGATTCATTCAAAACTCGGTGTCTGCAAGCTTTCTCGCGATGTGAGGAGGCCCTGGAGGTCCACAGAGGAAAGGATCAGTCGTCCGATAATTTTTTTTTCCGCCGTAGACAAAAGGATATTCCCTGGATGAGCATCATCGAATCCGACTTTATTCAATATCCTGAGATTCCCGCCGAGCGTCGGGATGGATCATTCCTCCAAAGAATCGTCGCTTGCGCTCATTTCGGAATCATCTGGGGTTATAACACAATGGATTTCTCCTTGAGTACATTACCTTGGGGTGCATGCACCTCAGCATCGATTTCCATCCGG